>NC_042964.1:36380090-36506083 GCF_901001165.1 Salmo trutta
GGGGCGCCAACCCAGACAGGAAGACCACGTCAGTGACTCAACCCACTCAAGTGACGCACCCCTCCCAGGGACGGCATGGAAGAACACCAGTAAGCCAGTGACTCAGCCCCTGTAATAGGGGTAGAGGCAGAGAATCCCAGTGGAAAGAGGGGAAACCGGCCAGGCAGAGACAGCAAGGGCGGAGTGATAGAGCAGTGATAGAGCAGTGATAGAGCAGTGATAGAGCAGTGATAGAGCAGTGATAGAGCAGTGATAGAGCAGTGATAGAGCAGTGATAGAGCAGTGATAGAGCAGTGATAGTGCTAGAGCAGAGAAAAAGATGGAGTGCTAGAGCAGAGAGAAAGATAGACTAATATATCAGAGAGAAAGATGGAGTGATAGAGCAGAGAGAGAGAAAGATGGAGCGATAGAGCAGAGAGAGAGAGAGAGAGATGGAATGCTAGAGTAGAGAGAGCGAGAAATATGGAGTGATAGAGCAGAGAGAGAGAGAAAGATGGAATGCTAGAGCAGAGAGAGCGAGAAATATGGAGTGATAGAGCAGAGAGAGGGGAAAGATGGAGTGATGGAGATAAGGCAGTGGTTGGCATTGTGCCTCTTGTTGCACAGGACAGTGTGTAGTGTGTGTGTGATTCTCACTGTGTGTGTGGTGTGTGTGTGTGTGTGGTGTGTGTGTGTGTGTGTGTGTGTGTTTATCACAGTGTGTGTGTGTTTATCACAGTGTGTGTGTGTGTGTGTTTATCACAGTGTGTGGTGTGTGTGTGTGTTTATCACAGTGTGTGTGTGTGTGTGTGTGTTTATCACAGTGTGTGGTGTGTGTGTGTGTGTTTATCACAGTGTGTGTGTGTTTATCACAGTGTGTGTGTGTGTGTGTGTTTCTCACTGTGTGTGTGTGTGTGTGTGTGTGTGTGCGCGCCCATGAGGACTCTTATCTTCTCTTATCCCAGTTCATCAGCATCATTCTATATAAAGCATCTTCCAGTTCAGTTACAACAGACATATCAAAACAACAGATTTGAAGCTGTATACAAAGCAGATCCATGACAGTTTATTCTGTAAATAGAGACTGGGATAAAGAATGTGTCCACAGCAGAGAAGGACAAGGACATAGAGGGGGAGAGGGAGGGAGAGAGAGAAAGTGCATAGATTGCAGCCTACAAAGTGCTATGGCATTATATAACATAGATATAGAGGTATTCAGTTGGCATGTGCCTGCCTGTATGCGTACATGCTGTAGTGTGTGTGTGTGTGATCTCCATATGAGTGTTGCAGAGTCAGGGTTGGAGTAATGATAGTGACCGCTGTAATCACTTGACAGAGCCCTGTGCTGCTGTCATAAAGCTGTACAACAGGGAGAAGTATGGTTCAGAAAGTGCTAGCCTCAGGGTCTGTCATTACACAGCCCCCCACACACACACACAGCCCCCCCACACACACACACACCTGGCCAGTGGACACAATGTGCTGCTGTATTGCTGTGCTATAATCAAAGTCTGGAAGAGAGAGAGAGTGAGAGAGAGAGAGACGCTGTGCCGATCCCTTCAGTGAGAGACAACCCACACACACACACCGGTGGCTCCGCTCTGATCATTGACCTGGTTAGACATGAGAGACAGTCCGAGGTCTGTGGCTTAGTCAGTCAGTCGTTTGGGAGAGGTTTATTGACTTAGCTCGGGCCTTTAATCTGCAGACCAATGGCTCTGAATGACTCCGCTTGGTATAGGAGAGACTGGGCTGTGCAGTGTGCATGCATGCATGATTTAGGCATGTTTGTGTGAGCGAATGTTTGATAGTGTGAGATTCAAGATGGTGCCGTTTCTGGCGTGAGTGTGTGCACTGAGTTTGTCGGGGCGTGGACTCTACAAGGTGTCAAAGGTGTTCCACAGGGATGCTGGCCCATGTTGATTCCAATGCTTCCCACAGTTGTGTCAAGTTGGCTGGATGTTCTTTGAGTGGTGGACCATTCTTGATACACACGGGAAACTGTTGAGCATGAAATATCCAGCAGCATTGCAGTTCTTGACACAAACCGGTGCGCCTGGCACCTACTCCCGTACCCCGTTCAAAGGCACTTAAATATTTTGTCTTGCCCATTCACCCTCTGAATGGCACACATACACAATCCATGTCTCAATTGTCTCAAAGGTTCAAGAAGGATTTTTAAGCCGTCTCCTCCCCTTCATCTACACTGATTGAAGTGGATTTAACAAGTGACATCAATAAAGGATCATAGCTTTCACCTGGATTCACCTGGTCAGTCTGTCGTGGTATATTCAGGAAATCTACAGGAAACAAAATGTATCGTGGTGTTTGGTTGAAGCTGTGAGTTCTGCTACACAACAGGTCTGGGGTTTGTGCAGGCTGCTTCTGCTTTGACGTTGCCAGGGAATGTCCTCCTAATGACATGGTCCAGTCTGCAGCCTGTAGCCAGACAGCCTGCTGCTCACTAACTAGCGATAAGCCATAAGCCACTGCACCCTCTGCGCCATCATGTCACACTGTCACTGCAACATGCTAATACATTTACTCTGTCTGTCCCCGATACTCTCACACAGCTGCCTCTCCAGCGTCTCTTCTCCTTCACTATCACTGATACATATAAGATCCGGATAGATTGATAATGTATTGCTTATACCTATCAAATGTTGTCGGATCAGTGGTCGTGAAGGAAAGGAAGCGGTTTGAGACTATTGGGACTTGCCATGTTTTTTTCTCCCCATGATGCCATGTTCTGTTTTGATGTGTCCGACTTACGTTTCATGTTCATGCTTGGCTCATTCATCGTGCTTTAATCATTGATTCATTTTGCTTTTGTGTGCTTTTTTGCATTTGTTTTGACATGGGCTGTTTTTTTGTTTGTTTCCTCTGTCCCTTTTCTGCATGTGCCTCCACCATAGCTTTGTACCAATGGCTAGAGGCTGACCGCCAAGGCAGGGACCCCGATACAGCAGCCGCAGGTAAACTCCACCAACTCAATCCCATGTAGGGGTGTACTGCTCTCTCTCCCTTCAGCTACTAACTTGCATAGTGTCCCCTCTCTCCCTTCAGATACTAACTTGTATAGTGTCCCCTCTCTCCCTTCAGATACTAACTTGCATAGTGTCCCCTCTCTCCCTTCAGATACTAACTTGCATAGTGTCCCCTCTCTCCCTTCAGATACTAACTTGCATAGTGTCCCCTCTCTCCCTTCAGATACTAACTTGCATAGTGTCCCCTCTCTCCCTTCAGATACTAACTTGCATAGTGTCCCCTCTCTCCCTTCAGATACTAACTTGCATAGTGTCCCCTCTCTCCCTTCAGATACTAACTTGCATAGTGTCCCATCTCTCCCTTCAGATACTAACTTGCATATTATATCCTCTTCCTTCATCACGCCCTCCTCCTATTTAAGACCCCCCTTCTCTCCATAGCTATTTTTCCATATATATCTCGCTCTCTCTTCCAGTTGACCCTTCCCCAGTCGTTGTATGTGGGCCAGGTTCTCAGAGCTTGTTATTCTGAATCAGTCACTCTCCTCTGAAGCGGGCTATTTTTACCTTCACCCTCCTCCTCTTTCTCTTATGAAAGAGTTTTACCAGGCTATTTCTCTCTTCTCTCACTGTTGTTTTTGAGAGTGGATGTTTGGCTTTCTCCTCTCTCTCTCTCTCTCTCTCTCTCTCTCTTTCTCTCTCCCTTATTTCACGTGTGTGTCCTGGTTTAACTTTGAGAGACAGAGTGAGTAAGCGAGATGGAGAGAATGAGTAAGAGAGAGAGCGTGTCATTAGAGAGGAAAGAGGCTTAGGCCCTCTCCTCTCTGTCCTGTCCACTCCTGTTTGTCTCAGCTTGGGGCCTTAAGAGAGTCTAGGCATCCTTCACCTGCCAGTTCAGATCACTGCACCTCCACACAGACACTGAAACCAGGAGCTAGCCCACTGGCACTGCAAGTCACCTAGGCAAGAGATGGCAGGATTGTGTGTGTGTGTGTGTGTGTGTGTGTGTGTGTGTGTGTGTGTGTGTGTGTGTGTGTGTGTTTCGAGAGCAATGGAGATACAGAGACCATATAAGAGGGCTTTGTGTTTACATGCTAAAGACATGCCATCCATTTAGCATTGGATATCTGTAAAGTCTAGTGTTGGAAATTCAAAGATTAACACACACACACACACACACAGAGAGAGACATCCCTCTGGAGGACTGAGGTTATACAGCTGTAACCTTTGTTTTTTCTCTAGTCTCTACATGACAGAGTGGGAGTGTTCACCAACGCTGCCAAAATGTCAACTTCCATTTGCATTATTCATCTCTTATCGCACGCACACACACACACACACACACACACTGATACAATAACACCTAAAGCATTAACCAAATCCCTAGCTCACGTCAGCCATCAGCATCCATCAAAGCAGTGCAGGTTAAGGCTTGTCTAACATCTCTACTTTTCCATCTCCTTACATTAACTCAGCAGTGTGTCCCGATCTCGCCTCATTCCTCCACCACACAGCCCTCGCACTCCCTCGCAAAACACATTACATTGATCTGAGATAGTTGCATTCACCATGGAGTGATCATTGTGTCACATTTAAAACAATCACTCTGCTCCTCCCTCCATTCTCCTCATCCTTCCACGACCCTCTGACCTCGCTCGCATCATCAAAAGGCGCGGAAACGGTCATCATGATCGATATGACCCGGCCCATCTAACGGTCCTTTTCACTTATCTGAAATCAATGGGTGTTGGTCTCCCTTTTGTTGCTGTAGTATTGGAGACCTAGTCTCCCACAGTTAAAGAACTAGTGTGCCTGGATTAGCACTAAGATTTAATGGCCGACTGAGACTTCTCAGTAAACAGAGTTGATTGGAAGCAACAGTCAATAGTTGGACAATCCTGATCACGGCTTGTTAGTTTTGGTATTGAACCCCAACAAAGAGACACTATCTGTAGTAACTAGGTCATCTGATTCCATGCTAGGAAGCTACAGAGAAGGCACACAGTAGTGAAGGAAATGGATGAGACTCGATTGCACACGTCTTATTACTGCTTAGCTAAACTAAGCTAATGACACGGTCCCAGCTGCTCCTTGCTCAGTGAACCTGATGTTGTAGTCAGTGCAGCTGTCTGACATATGAGCCAACATGGTCCTGCTTATACTCCATTAGACACACTGCTGCCCCATTAAATACACACTGTTACTTGTGTAGCATTGACGCTTTTAGCAGCCTAGCATAAAGGCTGGGGATTAATGATGTAGATGTGTTGTTCATTGCACCGTGCTGTTTTACACATGAGGCTGGCAAAGTGAGGGGAACCAGAACAAGGAAGGCCGGCAAGGGGAAATATTTATTGTTGTGTGTGTGGGAAGGGGGAGTGGAAAGCTTCGTAGCACATCTGTTGACAGATAGGAATTCCACCTATGAGATATCCCAGAATGCAACATACAGCTGTGTTCATTCTTGTTTTCTTCTTTCTTGTATTCCCTTATGATGATCTTTGATCCCCCTCTTATGCACATACACACACACTTTGACACACAGCAATATCTTTAGTTAGTCAACTTGGTTGTCCAGAGACTTGACCTCTCTTTCTCTCTCCCTCTCTAGGGGAGAACTTTGAGCAGAGCCCCTTGAAGAGGACGTTCAAGTCTAAAGTCCTGGCCCACTACCCTGAGAACGTGGAGTGGAACCCTTTCGACCAGGATGCTGTCAACATGGTGGGTGAACCATCGCTGAGCTCTGAGCCAAACTGAGTGGTGAATGGATGGATGGAGGGACCATATTGGAGAAATGAGGGCAGGGTTGGGGGGTAACTGATAACTTATAATCATTTACATGTAATCTGATTACGGAAAAACTGTAACTATAATCAGTTATGTAACTGGCAAAAAAAATGTAATCAGATTAGATACTTTTGAAAAACTAGATTACTTATTGGATTACTTTTTAATTCAGAAAGGATATTTGTAGAAAAAATACATTGATACTTTTCTGTTTTCTCAATGAAGTTCAATTCAGCACTTTAGTTTGTTCCATATGAGCAAGTCTGACCACAAGTCAGAGACCACTATGATGACACACTAAATGTGTTTGATGGATCCTTTTTGTCTTCATCTAATGCCTCTTAAGGGGAAAGTAATCCAAAAGTGAAAGTAATCAGATTACATTACTGAGTTTGGGTAAACCAAATGTTACTTTACTTATTACAATTTTGGACAGGTAACTAGTAACTGTAATGGATTACATTTAGAAAGTAACCTACTTAACCCTGAATGAGGGGAGTAGAAGGACAATAAACAGGCTCTATTCTATCTAATGAGTGGGCAGCAGGGAACCAAACTGGGTTGGAGGAAGGAATGGATGGAGGGACCTTATTGGGGAACAAGGAGGATAAACGGGGGCTATTGACTCTAACAATACCCCAACTAGGCATTGAAAGGCCTTTTAGATTGTTTACAGGGGAAAGAAAGGGCATGCTAGGATTATTCCAACCAATGCTTTAAGAAATAACAACACACACACACACACCATTGGAGTAGAGAGGCTCATGATTAAGACACAATGCTGTGTCTTCTCTCGAGGGTATCCTGGGTAATGGGGCAAAGGCACCAAATCCCTTCTGTCTCTATGGATTTACCCAGGGGGGGTTGCAGGCTGCGCTACATGGACTGTGGCTGCTTTTCTGCAGTTTGGGTTTAAATTGAGTTGTTTCGTGTTGACGGGATGAAGGTAGGGGAAGCGTGCCAGGGTGGAAAGTAACTTTAGGGGAGGGAATATCTAATAAGACAAAGCTTTGTATTGTCAAATATTTGCTTTCATGAGAAAAAAGGGAAAAGTTAAGATGGTGATGATGAAATTGAATTTGTGCTTTATTGGATTTTATAAACTGGGTGGTTTGAGACCTGAATTATGATTTGGCTGAAAGCCATGGTATATCAGACCGTATACCACGGGCATAACAAAACATGTATTTAAAAAAAAATGTTTTACCCCCTTTATTTCTCCCCAATTTCGTGGTATCCAATTGGTAGTAGTTAGTCTTGTCTCATCGCTGCAACTCCCGTACGGACTCGGGAGAGGTGAAGGTCGAGAGCCATGCGTCCTCCGAAACACAACCCAACCAAGCCGCACTGCTTCTTGACACAATGCACATCCAACCCGGAAGCCAGCCGCACCAATGTGTCGGAGGAAACACCGTACGCCTGGCGACCTGGTCAGCGTGCACTGCACCCGGCCCGCCACAGGAGTCGCTAGTGCGCGATGAGACAAAGATATCCCTTCCGGCCAAACCCTCCCTAACCCGGACGACGCTGGGCCAATTGTGCGCCGTCCCATGGGCCTCCCGGTCGCAGCCAGCTGACAGAGCCTGGGCTCAAACCCAGAATCTCTGGTGGCACAGCTAGCACTGAGACCACTGCGCCACCCGGGAGGCCCAAAACATGTATTTTTACTGCTCTAATTACATTGGTAACCAGTTTATAATAACAATATGTCTCCTCGGGGTTTTGTGATATATGGCCAATATACCGCTACTCAGGGCTGTGTCCAGGCGTTGTGTAGTGCCTAAGAACAGCCCAGCCGTGGTATATTGGCCATATACCACACCTCCTCAGGCCTTATTGCTTAAATAACCCATACACTGCAGGAAATGACAAACCAGAAGACTATGTTAATCATGTATTGAATCACTGAAGACCTGTCATGGAAGGGAGTGCCAAAGGTCCCGCTGACCTGTCGCTCAATGATCTGGATCCACTGACGTGTTTGTGGTGTCTGTGTATTTGTGTGTGTGTGGGTCAATGTGTGTGTGTTTGCCTAGCCCAGCGTATTGAGCCCCAGTAGAGGTAGCTGACATCGATACCTATCCCTCAAGTCCCTATAGAGGAGGTTCAGGAAGCGCTGGGTGTCGGCTGACCGTTGCCTCTCGTGATGCAAGGTCACTATTTTTCCGTTGGTGCTGGCCATTACGTCACACACTGGCGTCAGAACCGCTGAATTATTAACACCGGGTTCTCCGCTTACGTCGGCATGGAAACGACGGCCCATTGTGCGGTGTGTTCCAAGCAGTTCCAGGTCTGAAGTAAACCTATGAACGCTCCGATGGCAGAACCATTATGAATCTCAGCCCTCTCCCTGCTTGCCTCAACCTAACCCCCTTTATTTATATCTATAGTATCTCCATCCCGCTCACCATCCATATCCCCTTTCCCACTCTCCCTTCATTCCCGTCCTCTCTCATCTCTACTCTCCCTACCCATAGGGGGACCTTAGAGTAATCACGCTTCCTGCCCCTTTGGGCCTAGCAACAAAGCCCTTCTGATGATTGCTTTTCATATCCCAATCCTTTTCTCATAAATCCCCCCCCCCCCGATTATTATTTATTTATCTCTCCCTCTGTCTGTCTCTGTTTCTGTGTCTGTCTGTCTCTGTCTCTGTGTCTGTCTCTCTCTATCTCTCTCTCTGTCTCTCTCTCTCTGTCTCTCTCTCTCTGTCTCTCTCTATCTGTCTCTCTCTATCTGTCTCTCTCTATCTGTCTCTCTCTATCTGTCTCTCTCTATCTGTCTCTCTCTATCTGTCTCTCTCTATCTGTCTCTCTCTATCTGTCTCTCTCTATCTGTCTCTCTCTATCTGTCTGTCTCTATCTGTCTGTCTCTATCTGTCTGTCTCTATCTGTCTGTCTCTATCTGTCTGTCTCTCAGTCTCTCAGTCTCTCAGTCTCTCAGTCTCTCTGTCTCTCTGTCTCTCTGTCTCTCTGTCTCTCTGTCTGCCTGCCTGCCTGCCTGCCTGCACTAATTCGATTTTCTTGTTAATCGGGCCCTGAGTCAGGTGTGTGTGAATAAGGAGAGCTGTGTGTGTGAGAGAGTGCCCAAGGATATGCATGAGTGTGTGTGAGAGAGTGCCCAAGGATATGCATGAGTGTGTGTGAGAGAGTGCCCAAGGATATGCATGAGTGTGTGTGAGAGAGTGCCCAAGGATATGCATGAGTGTGTGAGAGAGAGTGCCCAAGGATATGCATGAGTGTGTGTGAGAGAGTGCCCAAGGATATGCATGAGTGTGTGTGAGAGAGTGCCCAAGGATATGCATGAGTGTGTGAGAGAGTGCCCAAGGATATGCATGAGTGTGTGTGAGAGAGTGCCCAAGGATATGCATGAGTGTGTGTGAGAGAGTGCCCAAGGATATGCATGAGTGTGTGTGAGAAAGTGCCCAAGGATATGCATGAGTGTGTGTGAGAAAGTGCCCAAGGATATGCATGAGTGTGTGAGAGAAAGTGCCCAAGGATATGCATGAGTGTGTGTGTGTGAAAGAGTATGAATGTGTATGTGTTTCAGGTTGTTGAGCTTATTGCTTCATAATCATCAGTGCGTCACTCACCCAGAACCCCCCACAATTCCTGTGTCCGTGCCAGAATAAGGGGATAGTTTAACAGATGGGAACATTACCTGGGATTATCCAATAATACTGTGAAATGTTCTGCTAGGAATTCCGAAATGTCTATCGGAAGTAATTCTGAGCCTAACGACAGAGCTGAGGCCCAGGTTGATGGCCCCAGACACAGTTACGGTTGACAGGAGGGTGGGATGACATTTAAGCCTAGAGCCTTTACTGTAAACAGTCAACAGTTTCTGCTCCCTTTGTTAGAACAGGAAGAGAGTTTTGAGGGAGACTTCAATGGAAGTGTGTCAATGGGATTAGATGAAGCCGCTGTGCTACGGAGTCACTTGTATATGTATGCAACATGTCAGACAGTGAGTTGTTGATACTGTATCATGGGTTTCAGAGCAGTGTTGGTTTAGGGAAATGTCCTCCAACATGAATGCAGAGTTGCACTGATGATTGCCTGTTGATATTGACGTTGCCATGGTTCCAACCTACAGTAGGTCAAAAATGTGCAGGTTAACGGGACCAACTCCGTTGCTCATTAGCACAGATGGGCCCAATTGTTGCAAAGGGATATTAGAATCCCTTTGTCATCTTCAACATAGGTTTCAACTCCCTCCCTTCCAGGGAGGAATATTATCTCCTTGATCCGTATGGTTTCATGATATTTCTTGGGAGAGAAGGATTTGATTTTGGAAGCGTACAGAATCTAATTTCTGGGGAGAAAATGTAGCATTTCGGATGTTTTTCATTTGCCTCTCGGTTTCCACACAGAACAGACAGATTAGGGTAGTGTGGGAGTTATTATCTTGTCAGTAGTGATCAGTTGAAACCATGATTCACTCACCACTCTTCTAACCCATTCCGAATAGAACATTGGCCAACTACAGGGCTGTGCCTGTTTGCTTGTTTATCTGTGTTAGCGACATGGGTTAGTGTGTGTGTGTGTGTGTGTGTGTGTGTGTGTGTGTGTGTGTGTGTGTGTGTGTGTGTGTGTGTGATGATTCATTTTGTATTCAGCTCAGCTCTGCAAATCAACATAATGGAGATAATCAACCATATTTTATTTCATGCTGGCGGTTGTGTTGCTGACTGGGCTGCTATCTAAGCAGATTATGCTGACTTGATTAGGGATGCGACACACATGTACACACACCCACACAATCTGGTACACGTATAGTCTGGTACATGCAGTCTCAGTAGTTTCTGATGTAAGACCTCTGCATTGGTTCTGTCAACTATCTCAGTTATTAAAACCACATTAATAATCATCATTATTGTCTCTCTCCCCTCCCTCTCTCTCTCCGTAGCTCTGTATGCCCAAAGGCCTGTCGTTCAGGACACAAGCAGACAGCCGCGAGCCCCAGTTCCACTCCTTCCTGATCACGCGGGAGGACGGCTCTCGCACCTACGGCTTCGTCCACACCTTCTACGAGGAGGTGACGTCGCCTCAGATCTGCTCGGCCATGCAGACCCTCTACCAGATGCACCAGGCTGAGAACCCTTCCTCCGCCACCCCCTCCTCCTCTTCCTCCTCCAGTATGGACTCCCTGGCTAGCAGCCTGGACGAAGCAGATTCTCCATCTTCATCCTCGTGCCGGTCGGCGGCGTGCGGCGGCTACGACGCGTCGCGGGACACCCTCTATGTCTCCAAGGCGTTATGTCTGATCACACCCATGCCCTTCATGCACGGCTGCCGCCGTTTCCTGTCCCAGATGCACTGGGCCGTCACGGCCGCCTCGCCCCCGCCCCTCCCCCTGGAGAGCTACGTGCACAACATCCTGTACGAGGTGCCCCTGCCCCCTCCGGGGCGCTCGCTGAAGTTCCACGGGGTGTACGAGCCCATCGTGTGTCAGCGTCCTGGGCCTGGGGAGCTGCCTCTGGCTGACTTCCCTCTGGGCCAGACCTTCACTCTGCTGGGGGTAGAGAACCTGGTGCAGCTGTTCAACTGTACCCTGCTGGAGATGCAGATTCTGCTCTACTCACAGGGTAAGGGATGCTTATTATACATGCCCACACACACTCCTCTCTGCCTCTACATTCCTTGGCAGCAGGTTGTTGTGTGGGGCATGCTTCTCCAGCCAGGTGGTATGGTGATGACAGATACCAGGTTGGGGGATGGTTCGGAGAAGTCATTCCTCAACGCATCCCCTCAGCTGGAGCCAATGGAACATGACTGGCTGTGTCATTACTGGGGTGTAATCTGTGGTCCTGTCCCTGACTCCCTGGCCCAAATGAGTTTAGGATTAGACTACTGTGATCTGGCTGTGGTAGAGTGCTGTTCCTCTCCCTGGGACTGGAGCTATGTAGGTTGACTGTAGAGTAGAGTGGCTGGGATTAGGAAGCATGGTCAGTCAAAGGACAAACAGCCAGACAGTAGTCTGTAGACGTCAGGCCAAGACTGAGTGTATCTGCCATAGACTTCACTGTAGAATACATTAGACTAAACTACAGGATACCGTTATCTGATTGGCTGAAGACTGTTGCAGAGAAAGAGACATTGAGAGAGCTTCTTGTCTGTTGAATGTTTGATTGGGTAGTTCTGATCCATTGGCGTCCTTTGTAATTGAAAGTAGTCTTGCCTAATGAACTAATGGGTTGTGAGTTTCCATTAAGTGGCTCTTGATTTGTTTTAGAGTTGATGGAGTTTAATGTCTCTAATGTAATTATCTGTAATGCATGGGAGTTCATTAGTTGAGTTGATGTCATTCAAACAAAGGGACTCCGCTGTTACCAGCATCATGCCATTTCTGTCTGCTTGAGAGAAAACGACAGAGACGGGCCTCCCTCCTCCTACCTCCGCTCCCATCCATCACCACTCATCTGTCATCTATCCTCGGATGAGAAATGATCTCCCATGTTTAATTTATTAAACCAACTGTCAGAAGGAATCGCTCCTGAAACAGAATGATTAACCTCTCCATTCCGAATGAAAAAACATTCCAGTAACGTTTTAATGTTCCTCATTTTTCACCGGGAAGCGTTGGCGGCATCCCATTTAGCTCCTACCCTGCGACACGGCTGCTAAAAGGAATTCTAATTCCTCTATAATAAAAACAATGTGCTTGATTTGCCTGGAGGCGCTTTCATGGAAGGGTTGATGCACGGAAACTGTATCTGTAACATGTTCTTTTGATGGGTCCCAATGCACCCTATTCCCTATATTGTTGACTACCTTTGACCAGGGCACATTGGGCTCTGGTCAAAAGTAGTGCACAATATATAGGATAGGGTGCCATTTGGTATGCAGCATGTGTGTTAATGTGACAAGGTTGGCCATATGTCCTCCTTGTCTTGTTTGATCCATCAACAACCAATGAAATCATGACAGACGGAACCTGCCCAGTGCCCACCATGATCCTCGCGCACTCATTGGTTGGGACACGGGAAGGAAGTGGCAGGCAGGTGTTTAGTCCAATCCTGCACCTCAATGGAGGACATGGGTCTGAGATGTAATTAATAATATTATTAATCACTATTTTATATTTTAGTCATTCCAGGGTCTTTTTCTTGATCAAAAATGGGTGTGGCAGGGGCACAATTTTAAAGCAAATTTTTGAGGCCCCGTCTTGGCAGTGTAGAGACTTTGGCATTTTTAAGCAAATTTCCTACACGTCTACACATTTCTCCATGGAGCTAAGCATTTTTTTGTAATAAAAAAACCCGCATTTCCTGCAATTCTAAACAAGTTGACATGTAGTTAAGAGAAAAGGTCGCAGTTTTAAAGCACATTTCCTGCAATTCTATGTATTTTGCGATGGCTAATTCAGTGTTCTTTTGCTCAAACATAATAATAAAATGTATACTGCTAAAATCATTTTTTAGGGCTCTTTCAATTCTCCTTGACTTTTATTTTGGTGATTGTTAGTTCTCAAAGATTATATAATAAATAAAGAATATACAGGTCCATTATCTTCTCTACAAACATATATATCTGGGTTTTAGTCGTTTAAGTTGACACTGAAAGCGCTTTTCCATCCTGAAAATTAGGCGACCAGAAAAAAACGCTTAGGCGGCCCGCCCAAGGATTTCAATAGCAGAAAAATCCCTGCGTTCATCCAGAGAGACCTAGTCAGCGCACACAATAAGGTGGTTGATCAAACGCATACTGTTCGTATGAAAATGAGGGGACTTTACACCATGTCTCCTTCCCCCCCTCTCTCTGTGCTGGGAGTGCACCTGGTTTCTGTTGTTTACCATTATTGGCTTGTCTCTTCCCTTCTGAGACTGTGTCTGATAGAGACCAGTCCCAATGACTGACAGTTTCACTATGAGTTGCCTCATGTCATATGTTCAACCTTGAAACACAGATGCCGATCTTTGTGTCTTCCGTTCGCATTTTCCACTTGGCCTCGGCAGCGTTGTGATCAACTGTATCTATGTTGGACGTATGCAGATGTTGACAATGCAATGCATTCCCTTATTTATCAAGCAATAATATGCAATATTTTACACGTAAACCTCCATTGGAAAGCAGTATTGGAGGGTCTTGTGGAAGTTTAAATAGAGTTGAACGCTCTCGCATCATCTCTGCCTGAAATCAGCTGAACTACGGTGGGAGGTGAGGTCAACATCGGACGAGAGAATAATATTATTCCGGTTTTTTTTCACTCTTATTCCCCCCCCCTCACCCCCTGTGAGCTTTTGCAGGGTGCTTTGATGTTTTTCGTGTTGGGGAAAACTGGAGTCTGACATCTGCCGGGTTGAATATTAAAATAGGAAGAGCTGGTGTCAAATCAGCACGGCTTGTGTTTTAATGAAGTCTGTCGAGACGCAGTGTAATCATATTGAATAAGGGGCTAAACTTTTCTTCACATAATACGACCAAAACCGTGGATGAGGGGGGAGGGAAAGAGGGGATAGAGTTGCTGAGACATGAGTAAAGGACCATGAATCATCCTTTTTAATAAGAATCACTCTTTCGGTCTCTGCGTCACACAGCAGGCTGTGTCAAGTTAAAACCCTCAACACGCAGAGGCTTGCAAGAGTATATTTGGTAATAAACTGGGTGATCCTCATTTTTGTGCTCTTATCTCCCTTGTTGTGTGGTTCTAATTGCTCTGTTTATTCCAGAGAGAGACTGGTTTCCCACAGGGAATGCCAAAATGGCATGTTCAAGCAATTGACCCCCTTGGTTGTTGGCAGCACTTTGAAGTAGTTAAAGTTAAAATGATTGCAACCGTTTCTTTGGTAGACTAGAAGCCGAAGGGCAAATTGGTGCATTTATGCTATACGAATACATGGGTGTGTTAGTGTGCTGTGTAGTTTCCTTTTATTGTATGCATTGCTTTAGTAAAGTCATGTAAAAGTCCCAAGTTATCTGCAGCTCTTCTAGGTTTCCCCTCATACATAATTGAGTATTGCAGTGTGAGGGGTTTGACTTGTATACGGTCAGTGTGTTATTGTACGAGTGTGTGGGTGTGCAGTGCACCACAGCTGAGCTAGCAAGTTTACTCAGCGAACTCTCACACTCTCTTTTTAGTTCTGTCTTTCTCTCGGTTTCTCCCACTCTTTCTCACTCCGTCTCGCTCTTTCGCGACCACACGTTCTCTGCGTGTTGGTCTTGATCTCATTTCTCTGTCTTATCGGTCTTATCTCTTATCTGGGATCCAATCGTATAATGCGTTACTGTGATTCTCAAACCACACCTTCACAGTGTTTCTAAAGGACTCTCGTTCCATTTTCTGCGTGTCCTGTGGCGCAAGTCTTTTATCAGGGTATTGTTACTCCTACCTATCGTGTGCGTCTTTAGTTTTCTCATAAATATCCTATAAGTAGGAGCCCCTACAGATGCCCCTCCCCCCACACATACACCTATTCACGCCGGACCCCCCCTCCTTCGCTCCATTATTACGAGTCATCTCCATGGGAGGCAGGATGGCAGGTGAGGTAAGTTATGCCCCTCTTCGGTGTGAGATGCATAACGTCCATTACAGTTGCACCTGCAAGCACCCCTGTTCTGTTCCTAATGACTTGTTTGAAGCCAGGCCTCACACAGACTCTCAGACACACGCAATATAAAAATGCTAGGTCCCCTAGTTCTCTTGTAGAATGTAAATTGGCTAGGTCTTTGTTTAATGCTTTGTCGACCTTGAAAAGTGTCTAATGCATTTTGAATGAAAGTACACAGAACCTGTGTGCCTGAGCAGCGGTGAGAGTGAAAGCGAGTGAGGGATGGAGAAAAGGGTATAGAGGGAGAGAGGTTGAGGGTAGAGGGAGAGAGGTTGAGTGGATACATTGGTGTAGGGTGCTGCTGTTTTATTATGGAGGTCAGTCAGGCTTACGGTCTGATCATTTTATTCATATCTGATGATGGAACTCTTGAACTCAATGCCAAAGCCAGCCTGAGATCACTGGTCCTAATCTTTAATCAGGAACAGGAGACACTGCAGGCCAACACACACACACACACACACACACACACACACACACACACAGAGAATGGTGATTTAAATTGAATCCATCAAAACAGAATTCCCCCGTATTGCCCCCAGATTCAATTTTGATCGGTTGATTTAAAGTTATTCTCTGCTTCTTCTTCTTTCTAACATCTCCCTTTTATTACCCCCCCCCACTTCCCACCACCTTTCCAATCACCACTCACTCCACCCCTCCTTTTCAACCACCTCTCCCTCTCCCAACTCACCCCCCCCCCCCCCCCCCCCTCCTTCCCTCACCCTACCTCTCTCCAGACTACCAGCGGTTGATGACAGTTGCGGAGGGCATCACCACCCTGCTCTTCCCGTTCCAGTGGCAGCATGTATACGTGCCCATCCTACCCGCATCACTGCTGCACTTCCTGGATGCCCCCGTGCCCTACCTCATGGGCCTGCAGTCCAAGGAGGGCACCGACCGCTCCAAACTAGAGCTGCCACAGGAGGTATGGACTACTGTGTGTGTCAGTGTGTGTGTGTGTGTGTGTGTGTGCGACTGTGAATGGGTCTGTTTTTTTATTTGTAAGTGTGTCTCTCCATACAATAGGCAGATACAGTAAGAGCTCATTGTTGCTGAATGCACACTGTCCAAGGCCATCCAACCCTGACTCTGCACAATGAGCCTCCCACGCACACAGGCAGACTACCTGGCTTCTATTCAGACTGAGCGGGAAGTGGAAAAATGCAGATTTCAGACTCTTATTGTGGAGGAACGTCTATTGGAAGTTCATTTTAGTTTGTTGGAGAGCGCTTAAACCTCTCTGAGATACTTCTATCGGTTTTATCACTAACAGGCCAATGTGTTTGCATAGACCCCTATTACTCCTGCTTGGAAGGAACTCAAATGGATATTTCTCTGGAACGGCTTAGTGGATTTTGGGATAGTGTGTGTGTCTGTACCCTCTCCCTCCTCCTTCCTCCCAGCTTGAGCGGCCTCCTCCTCAGACAGTGAAAGCGATGGAACCCTCGGTGCACAGCATGTGTGTAGGGACGAGATAAGACTCCTAATGGTCTGGAACGCCCCAAAGAGATTCCCAGCTTCAGGGCTCTCCCTCCCTCCCACTCCCACCGCTCATTAATCTGGCCCATTCCGTATGCATGGTAATTATCCGAGTCAGTGCAGCATCCGACGACGTTCCCTGGTGCTGCTCCTGCCTCCACACAATCCAATTTTCTGCCCCTCTGTGTTCCTCCGGATCCTCCCCTGAAGAGCACGCGGTGCCAAATGTTTTAATTTAGGAATATCTCTATTTTCTGATTGATTCTTTGAAGTGAGGTGGATGACCTAGAAATGGAGGGATGAAAGAAGGGCTGAAAGCAAATGGGAAGAAGGGAAGGATCATAGAGAGAGGATGTGAATGAACAAATGAATGAATGAAAGACTTGCCTTTTTGAACCCTGGCTCTGTAGAAATAATTCATCTCATTTCCATTTCAAATGGCAGAACAATAATCTGTCTCCTAATCATATTAGTCATGTTTGCATAGAAAATACCAAACAAGTACATGCACATGCACACACTCATGAATACCAACAGTTTCATGTCATTTTGTCCCTCTTGATCCTCCATCCTTTCTTGTTAATGCAAAAGAGGAACCAATGGCTTTTAACTGAAACTAGGCCAACCGTTGTGTGCCTGTACAATCACCCAGCGGGGTGCATGCTCCTTTTTCCGCAGCTCCTAAATCAGGCGGATGGCCTGCAGTCTTCTCCACTACCTAAATAAACCTCCATTAGGCCAATCCACATCAAGTCAGATCTGTGCACAGACAGCTGATGCAGCCCGCACATGAGTCAAACCTGGACCCAGAAATACATGGAGAAGAAAATGTTGAGTTTTGAAATTCACCTCTGGAGCCTAGCAAATGCTCTTATTAAACTATAGTCAATTGGTAGTAAACCCAGCGTGTCAGATGCCAGAGAGTAAATGCTAATGTCATGTATTCAGGTGTACAGTAACTCCTAGTCATCCTTCCACAGGGACAGTAGAGCCTGGAAGTGTTTTTGTGTGTGTGTGTGTGTGTGTGTGTGTGTGTGTGTGTGTGTGTGTGTGTGTGTGTGTGTGTGTGTGTGTGTGTGTGTGTGGAATACTGAAGTATAATTACAAGCATTTCATAAGTGTCAAAGGCTTTTATTGACAATTACATGAAGTTGATGCAAAGAGTCAATATTTGCAGTGTTGACACTTCTTTTTCAAGACCTCTGCAATCCGCCCTGGCATGCTGTCAATTAACTTCTGGGCCACATCCTGACTGATGGCAGCCCATTCTTGCATAATCAATGCTTGGACTTTGTCAAAATTTGTGGGTTTTTGTTTGTCCACTCGCCTCTTGAGGATTGACCACAAGTTCTCAATGGGATTAAGTTCTGGGGAGTTTCCTGGTCATGGACCCAAAATATTGATGTTTTGTCCCCGAGCCTCTTAGTTATCACTTTTGCCTTATGGCAAGGTGCTCCATCATGCTGGAGAAGGCATTGTTCATCACCAAACTGTTCCTGCATGGTTGGGAGAAGTTGCTCTCGGCGGATGTGTTGGTACCAATCTTTATTCATGGCTGTGTTCTTAGGCAAAATTGTGAGTGAGCCCACTCCCTTGGCTGAGAAGAAACCCCACACATGAATGGTCTCAGGATGCTTTACTGTTGGCATGACACAGGACTGATGGTAGCGCTCACCTTGTCTTCTCCGGACAAGCTTTTTTCCGGATTCCTTCGCCTCACTGTGCGTGCAGATGCACTCACACCTGCCTGCTGCCATTCCTGAGCAAGCTCTGTACTGGTGGTGCCCCGATCCCGCAGCTGAATCAACTTTAGGAGACGGTCCTGGTGCTTGCTGGACTTTCTTGTGCGCCTTGTAGCCTTCTTCACAACAATTGAACCTTGAAGTTCTTGATGATCCGATAAATGGTTGATTTAGGTGCAATCTTACTGGCAGCAATATCCTTGCCTGTGAAGCCATTTTTGTGCAAAGCAATGATGACGGCACGTGTTTCCTTGCAGGTAACCATGGTTGACAGAGGAAGAACAATGATTCCAAGCAACACCCTTCTTTTGAAGCTTCCAGTCTGTTATTCGAACTCAATCAGCATGACAGAGTGATCTCCAGCCTGGTCCTCGTCAACACTCACACCTGTGTTAACGAGAGAATCACTGACATGATGGCAGCTGGTCCTTTTGTGGCAGGGCTGAAATGCAGTGGACATGTTTTGGGGGGATTCAGTTAATTTGCATGGCAAAGAGGGACTTTGCAATTAATTGCAATTCATCTGATCACTCTTCATAACATTCTGGAGTATATGCAAATTGCCATCATACAAACTGAGGCAGCAGACTTTGTGAAAATTAATATTTGTGTCATTCTCAAAACTTTTGGCCACGACTGTACAGTATCATTGTTCCCCTGTCCCAGGGCTGAGTGTCTCAGATGGAGGACTGCTATAGAGCTGGAGTGGCAGTGTAATACATTAGACTGGGGCTTGGGGAGAGAAGGCTATAAGCCCATTTCTACCACTGTAAGCTGCCATTATGGTTGGTTTTTGAGTGTGTGCGTGTATCTGAGTGTATCTGTTAGAGTAAGACACTAGGGATCATAGGTGTGTTTTGAATTTGTATGCATGACTGTGATTTTATGTGAATTGTGGTTGTGATTGGTGTGCAAGCGTGTGTATTTGTTTCTGTGTGGTCTGGCACACTACCCTTGAGCACAGGGTTTTTGTCGTAATGCTGGTGGTTTGTCACAGTAACTCCATTATATCAGATTTGGGTTTATTACTGACATTAATCTCTTTATCGTGTCAATCACATACTGACCCAGTTACCCAATACTCAATCTGTGCATGTCCAGTCCCCAACCCCAACACACCCCTCTCTGATTTTCTATTCATTGAGCAATAGCTATGTTATAATTGTTGTATAATCTTCCATGTTATTCCAATCCTCCCTCTCTCCTAACAGGCTAACTTGTGCTTCGTGGACATTGACAACCACTGCATCGAGCTGCCTGAGGACTTCCCCCAGTTCCCTAACAAACCGGAGTTCATCCAGGAGCTCAGTGAAGTCCTCCTCCACTACGACATATCCCCAGTGGGGGGCGCTCCTCCAACCTCTGTCTCCACCTCCTCCACCACCACCACCCCAGGGTCCGTCTATACCCGTCACCCTGGTCTGAAGAGCCAACAGGCCCTGAGGGAGCTAGAGGACGATGGGAGGAATGGGAACCTAGGAGGGGAGCAGTTAGCTGTGTTGGAGCTTCTCCAAGGGAACGCTACTCTGGAAAGACTCCAGGCTCTGGCTAAGAGAACGGGGGTCCGTGTGGAAGCCCTGAAGGGGGTAGGGGGTGAGAGAGAGGGCCAGGGGAGGAGGACGGCAGTCGAAGAGGAGGAGCTGAGGAACGCTAAGCTGAATGTACAGCTGAGGGAGGTATTCGCTAGCAGGTTTACCACGATGTTCGCGGACTATGAGGCCTTCGTCATCCAGAGCGCTCCGGACCTGGAGTCCTGGCTCACCAACCGAGAGCAGATGCACAACTTTGATAAGGTGATGGGTTGACACACAGAGACATGTACACACACACACACACACACACACACACACACACACACACACACACACACACACACACACACACACACACACACACACACACACACACACACTGTTTACCTTGATGTAACGGGCTGTTTATTGAGGCCTGTGTTGTGTGATAGTAGAAGTCCACTGGGGAATTGCCATGTTTGTGAGATGCTGAATTAAATTCTTTCCTGAAACCCATCCACTATGAAAATATTCCATTTGATGAATAAGTAAGACGAACACAGCCAGAGCTGATAAGACGCGGTATTGGCAATAACAGTGTTTGCATTTATAAAATCCCTGGAGAAATACATTCATATCAGCAAACAGCCAGAAAACAGAGTTGGTTGCTGTGTGTTTATGCTACGTGCTGTGCACCCAGAGTTGGGCAGTATTTCTGTTATTTGTATTTGAAATATGTATTTCAATTACTTCTGAGTATTTAGTTATTTATATTGCACTGGGCTGAACTACACTTCGATGTACAGTGCCTCCGGAAAGTATTCAGACCCCTTGACTTTTTCCATTTTGTTACGTTACAGCATTATTCTAAAATGGATTAAATAAATACAAATCCTCAGCAATCTACACACAATACCCCATAATGATAATGCGAAAAAAGTTTTTTTGAAATTTTAGCAAATGTATTAAACATGAAAAACAGATACCTTACTTACATAAGTATTCAGACCCTTTGCTTAGAGACTCAAAATTGATCATCCTTGAGATGTTTAGATAATTTGATTGGAGTCCACATGTGGTAAATTAAATTGATTGGAGATGATTTGGAAAGGCACACACCTGTCTATATAAGGTCTGACAGTTGACAGTGCATGTCAGAGCAAAAACCAAGCCATGAGGTCGAGGAAATGTCCGTAGAGCTCCGAGACAGGATTGTGTCAAGGCACAGATCTGGGGAAGGGTACTACAACAATTCTGCAGCATTGAAAGTCCCCAAGAACAAAGTGGCCTCATCATTCTTAAATGGAAGAAGTTTGGAACCACCAAGACTCTTCCTAGAGCTGGCCGCCCGGCCAAACTGAGCAATCGGGGGAGAAGGGCCTTGGTCAGTGAGGTGACCAAGAACCTGATGGTCACTCTGACAGAGCTCTAGAGTTCCTCTGTGGACATGGAAGAACCTTCCAGAAGGACAACCATCTCTGTAGCACTCCACCAATCAGGCCTTTATGGTAGAGTGGCCAGATCAAAGCCACTCCTCAGTAAAAGGCATGTCAGCCCGCTTCGAGTTTTTGAACTCTTTGGCCTGAATGCCAAGCGTCACATCTGGAGGAAACCTGGCACCATACCTACGGTGAAGCATGGTGGTGGCAGCATCATGCTGTGGGGATTTTTTTTTCAGAGGCAGGGACTGAGAGACTAGTCCGGATCGAGGCAAAGATGAACGCAGCAAAGTACAGAGAGATCCTTGATGAAAACCTGCTCCAGAGTGCTCAGGACCTCAGACTGGGGTGAAGGTTCACCTTCCAACCGGACAATGACCCTAAGCACATAGCCAAGACAATGCAGGAGTGGCTTCAGGACAAGTCTATGAATGTCCTTGAGTGGCCCAGCCAGAGCCCGGACTTGAACATGATCGAACATTTCTGGAGAGACCTAAAAATAGCTGTGCAGCGACACTCCCCATCCAACCTGACAGAGCTTGAGAGGATCTGCAGAGAAGAATGGGAGAAATTCCCCAAATACAGGTGTGCCAAGCTTGTAGCGTCATACCCAAGAATACTCAAGGCTGTTGTCGCTGCCAAAGATGCTTCAACAAAGTACTGAGTAAAGTGTCTAAATACTTATGTAAATGTCATATTTCAGTTGAAAATATATATATTAGCAAAAATGTCTAAAAACCTGTTTTTACTTTGTCATTATGGGGTTTTGTGTGTAGACTGATGAGGGGGAAAAAAACGATTTTATCAATTTTAGAATAAGGCTGTAACGTAACAAAATGTGGAAAAAGTCAAGGGGTCTGAATACTTTCTGAAGGCACTGTATTTTGTAACAAAATACTTTCGGGAGCTGTAATTTGTATTTTCAAAGTATAAAATACTTTTCTATACCATTTTTTTTTATAGCTGTTCATGATTTTGTGGCCCCCTTTGATGGAACTATGGTGCGATAAGCGCACCTTCTAAATTAACTAAATATAAATGTGTATGAATACCTGAACAATTTCAAAGCATGCTGAGTAGTATTTTAAGGATCTCCGCCCCTAAGCAAGGCCAATAAATATACCCAGTGTGCTTTGCAGTTCATTTTGGTTCATTTTTACATTTTGGTCATTTAGCAGACACTCTTATCCGGAGTGACTTATAGTCAGTGCATTCAACTAAGGTAGATAAACAACAACATAACACAGTTATAGCAAGTAAATGTAGTTCTAAATACAAAATATGTATTTTTAATGAAATACATTTCAAAAGACAAGTATTTTGTCGTTTATTTTGATACATTGATCTTTATGGTTTTTTGTAAATTTATTTTGTAGTTTCTGTCCATCCCTGTGTGTACCTATATCATTTTGTAATTACATTTGTAGCTTTCCCTACCTACTAGTATTTGTTTTCATGTCTTTCCCTGCAAGTGCATGCTAATGTATCTGTGTCTGTACTATCTCCCCTCTCTCCAGGCATCCTTCCTGTCTGACCAGCCGGAGCCCTACCTGCCCTTCCTGTCCCACTTCATCGAGACCCAGATGTTCGCCACCTTCATCGACAACAAGATCATGTCCCAATGGGAGGAGAAGGAGCCGCTGCTCCGCGTGTTTGACGGACGCATCGATAAAGCTCGTCTATACAACGTTAGAGCCCCAAGTCTGCGCTCCTCCAACTACCAGAGATGCACCATCCTCAAGGAGTCAGGTGAGTCTGAAGAGTGGGGGGTGGTGTGTGTGCGTGTGTGTGTGTGGGTGTGAGAGAGATCGACAGAGAGGGACAGGTGGAATTGAAGGACAAATCTAAAGTCGTTTAAAATGAGTCTTTGGTAGGTAACAGAGAAATATGGATAGAGGTAGAGAAAGGAGGGGGACTAATTGAAAGTTTGGACTTGAATTAGAATGTGCTCTCCTGTGCCGTCTGTCTGATCAGCATGCTGTGGATGACTGCTGTCTCTATCGGTCTGTCTGCCTGGCTGGCATACCAACGATGCTTTAAGAGGTCACCCAGGACTCCATTTTAAAAGGACTCCTTTTAAATCCATCTCTTTCCACATCCGTCCTACTGCTTTCCATCTCATCATCCTCTTCTCCCTCTTGACCTCTTTTCATGTGTTCATTGGAAACAGCAGTCTTCTCTCCACTCAGCAGGTGCTCCCCTTGGCCTATTCTGCCCATTTGTCTTTGTCTCAAAGAAAGCCTCACCCCACAAAGCTCATTCTTCTATGCAATAGTTCTCTTTCTTTCATTCTCTCTCTCGCGCTGTCACTCTCTCGCGCTCACACACAAACACACGCGCGCTTCCCCCAAAACACCCCCGCCGCCCCTTCCCCACTGAGTCAGTCCTGAGTCTGGCTTCCTCACTTCCTTTTGCCTGCGCAGCAGAGACTTAACGAGGGCGAGCCAAATGAGTACTAATTAAGATAAAAAAGACCTGACCAGACACTCTCACAGACAATGAGTGTTTGTGTGTGCGTGCTCACGTCTGTGAGAGGTATAGGTGAGTCAATTGGCAGGGTCCGACATTGGCAGATTTTAATGGAACGAGTGCTGTTAAAGCCTAATTGTTCAGGGGGAGCTCTTTCAGAGGTGGTGGCGCGTGCAGTTCCCCAATTATACACACAAAAGAAACTCTTCTACTTAATTTCCCTCAGTCACTCCGGTGCTCCTCTCTCTCCTGTCTGACAAACAATGAGGACTGAGATTGGAAGACCCATTCGGTGGGTTTTGTTAGACAGAAAAAATATCTCATACGAGCCATGTAAAGAATTACCTCACCAACAGATGCGCTGTTTATCACCGCGAGCAGGGGTTAATTGACGGATGCCTTGTTGGTTTGGGTTGAGTCGTACTGCGTCTGTTTTCTCTACCTTGTGTTCGTTAAAGAAAGAAAGGAAATGGTTAGAGGAGGAGGTAAGTTTGGAGAGCAAACAGAGAGAACGAGAAAGAAAGAGCAAGCAGTGAGAAAAAGAGAGCGGGGTGTTTATAGATAAAGAGGGTGAGAGGAGGATGAAAGGGCCGCAGTAAAGCATGTCCTGTAATGAATTGAACAAACACAGTGCTTTGATGTCCTGCCAAGCTTTGTTTAGAGGAGCACAAGAGTGGCAGCTTGTGTGTGTGCGTGTGTATGTCTCTTCATTCAAAGTAAACTCAAAGGTTTAGTCATTGCATTGTACTAAATGTATTCTCAAGTAGTGGTTATACCAAAAGAAGGCCTTACTCAAATCCCCCCCTCTTGATTTGATCTCCCTGCCCAGCCCAGGCCATCGAACAGCGGCTGATGAAGATCGACCACACAGCCATCCACCCCCACCTGTTGGATATGAAGATTGGACAGGGCAAATATGAACAGGGCTTCTTCCCCAAGCTGCAGTCTGACGTGCTCTCAGTCGGACCCACCAATAACAAGTGAGTATATGATGCCATTACCGAAGAGCCAACCAATGACGGGCATTGTTTCTGGGAAAAAATGGTAATGTTTTGAACATAGAATGGCTATATGAACGTAATATATACTTTACAGTTGTGTTATGGTGATGTAGTCCAAGTTAACAAGTGTTTATCACTAATCTTCCATCTGTATTATGTAGGTGAGGAGAGTCTATATAAATGTTTATGCGGTTAACAGTGTTGTGTCTGTCAGCAGGTGGTCCAATCGTACCGCTACGGCTCAGCGCAGGAAAGACCGTCACCGACAACAAACAGAACACCTGACTCTAGATAACGACCTCAAAGAGGTACGGACACGACACACCGTCCTCCCTCTTCATCCTCTCCGCCTCCTCTTCCTCTGGTTCCATAGCATGTCTTTATGTTCCTTTTTATTTAATTTCTTTTGAGTTTCTTCTTTTCGTCTTAGCTTGGTTCCGCTTTCGAAGCCTGTCCGTCCTTGTCTTAACTGATGTCATGTTTGTTTCTGTAGCTTGTTTTCTCTTCTTTGTTTTTTAGTTTCTTTCTATTATTTGAATGTCCTGTGCATTCATGTGCATGGTGCTTCTTTTCCTTTCTTTTCTCGTTCCTGTCTTTTCTGTGGGTCCTGTGCGTTGGGGTTGGGCCGTACCACCTCTCAGCAGGTAGAGGGGTGTCTAGTCCTGCAGAATTCCATGGCGTTTTGGGAGTGGGACAAGGCGTCTCCCCCGCCTCTCAAACCACCAAAAAAGTCTGCCTCTGCGTGCTGCCTGGTACGTGGAAGAGTGACGGACCCCCCACAGACCCTCCCACTGACCCCCAAAAACTACTTCTACTCCCAAAATCTACCCCTACCCCCAAGACGACCCCCACTCCACTTCTCCACTCCAGTCCTGCTTCACACATACCCATAATCCCTGCTTGCTCACACACAGTGGCTCTGTTTGATAGATCACTCCTGCACCTGACACATTAGTTAAAGTCAACAGCACTGAAAGAGTGAGTCATGGCTCTGCAGTGGATCTTGTTTTACCTCATCTCTCTCCTCTTCCTACCCTTTTATAGTTCTGTATCTCTGTGGGGAGGAGAGAGATGAGAAAGGAATTACTGAGTCGTAACGATACAAAATCATATAAGATGGCAGAATCATTTCAGATTCAAGCCAATTTAAGTCAACTAGAGTGAACTCGCCAGTGTGTCACTGAAATGGGCTCAGCGCCTCAACTCTCTGTGGAGAAGTAAACAGAAAACAGAAAATGTTATTTTTACTTTGTCTTGTTTTCTCTACGAGCACATAACCCCCCCCCCCCCCCCGCCACATCCCAATGTTTTCTAAAAGGTATTCAAGACTGTACAAAACCACAGCCCTCTCTCTGATCAATGTCTGCCCTCAATCCTAGCCTTACACAACCTCTTACAGTTGGACCCAACTGAGAAATGTCCCTCCATCCACCTGTAATGGTTAATATTGGGTGTACAGTCGTGGCCAAAAGTTTTGAGAATGACACAAATATTCATTTTCACAGTCTGCTGCCTCAGTTTGTATGATGGCAATTTGTATATACTCCAGAATGTTATGAAGTGTGATCAGATGAATTGCAATTAATTGCAGTCCCTCTTTGCCATGCAAATGAACTGAATCCCAAAAAAAACATTTCCACTGCATTTCAGCCCTGCCACAAAAGGACCAGCTGACATCATGTCAGTGATTCTCTCGTTAACACAGGTGTGAGTGTTGACGAGGACCAGGCTTGAGATCACTCTGTCATGCTGATTGAGTTCGAATAACAGACTGAAAGCTTCAAAAGGAGGGTGTTGCTTGGAATCATTGTTCTTCCTCTTTCAACCATGGTTACCTGCAAGGAAACACGTGCCGTCATCATTGCTTTGCACAAAAATGGCTTCACAGGCAAGGATATTGCTGCCAGTAAGATTGCACCTAAATCAACAATTTTTCGGATCATCAAGAACTTCAAGGTTCAATTGTTGTGAAGAAGGCTTCAGGGCGCACAAGAAAGTCCAGCAAGTGCCAGGACCGTCTCCTAAAGTTGATTCAGCTGCCGGATCGGGGCACCACCAGTACAGAGCTTGCTCAGGAATGGCAGCAGGCAGGTGTGAGTGCATCTGCACGCACCGTGAGGCGAAGACTTTTGGAGGATGGCCTGGTGTCAAGAAGGGCAGCAAAGAAGCCACTTCTCTCCAGGAAAAACATCAGGGACAGACTGATATTCTGCAAAAGGTACAGGGATCGGACTGGGGTAAAGTAATTTTCTTTGATGAATCCCCTTTCTGATTGTTTGGGGCATCCGGAAAAAAAGCTTGTCCGGAGAAGACAAGGTGAGCGCTACCATCAGTCCTGTGTCATGCCAACAGTAAAGCATCCTGAGACCATTCATGTGTGGGGTTTCTTCTCAGCCAAGGGAGTGGGCTCACTCACAATTTTGCCTAAGAACACAGCCATGAATAAAGATATTGGTACCAACACATCCTCCGAGAGCAACTTCTCCCAACCATCCAGGAACAGTTTGGTGACGAACAATGCCTTTTCCAGCATGATGGAGCACCTTGCCATAAGGCAAAAGTGATAACTAAGTGGCTCGGGGAACAAAACATCGATATTTTGGGTCCATGGCCAGGAAACTCCCCAGACCTTAATCCCATTGAGAACTTGTGGTCAATCCTCAAGAGGCGGGTGGACAAACAAAAACCCACAAATTTTGACAAAGTCCAAGCATTGATTATGCAAGAATGGGCTGCCATCAGTCAGGATGTGGCCCAGAAGTTAATTGACAGCATGCCAGGGCAGATTGCAGAGGTCTTGAAAAAGAAGTGTCAACACTGCAAATATTGACTCTTTGCATCAACTTCATGTAATTGTCAATAAAAGCCTTTGACACTAATGAAATGCTTGTAATTATACTTCAGTATTCCATAGTAACATCTGACAAAAATATCTAAAGACACTGAAGCAGCAAACTTTGGAAATTAATATTTGTGTCATTCTCAAAACTTTTGGCCACGACTAGAGATTTACAGACAGAGCTGACTGTTGCTCTGTCTCTGTCTCCATCAGAAGTACATGCAGGAGGCTCGGAGCCTGGGGAAGAACCTCCGTCAGCCCAAGCTGTCTGACCTCTCACCTGCCGTCATCGCTCAGACCAACTGGAAGTTTGTAGAGGGACTACTCAAGGAGTGTCGCATGAAGGTGGGTCTGTACAGGTGAAATATATTGTGGTATTGGTCAAGTTGTGGTTGCAGTTTCTATGTGTCTCCAATGTATATCAGTCCAATGTTGTGTAGTTATGAGGGGATTGGTTTCTGTCTACAAACCAATTGTTTATATCCTATGTGTAGGGGTCATGTTCTGTTGGTCAAGTTTCTGTGTCTCCTGTCTCCAGACTAAGCGTATGTTGGTGGAGAAGATGGGCAGGGAGGCAGTGGAGCTGGGTCATGGGGAGGCCAACATCACAGGTCTGGAGGAGAACACTCTCATCGCCTCCCTCTGTGACCTGCTGGAGAGGATCTGGAGCCACGGCCTGCAGGTCAAACAGGTCTGTAGAGACACACACAAACACACACACGTGCATACACATGCACTGAACAGAAACACACACACACACACACACACACATACATGCACACACACTCTCTCTCTCTCTAGTCAGGTTTTATCGTAATGCCGACATTGCGTTTACAATATAAACCCCCCTGATGCTCAGTGCTCTACTTGGAAGAACCTGCTATTGGCAATAGGTCAGAGGTCAGTCTACCAACACTTTGGTTAATCAGGTGTTATAGTAATAACCATATGACCCTATTTCATTAGGCTTATTGACTGGTAATCCTCTGTCTGTAGTCTGGTATTATTAGTAAATGTATTAGCTATTGGCAGTGCAGTGTTTCCTGTATTAGGGAGTGTATTGGCTATTAACAGTGTGTGGGTTGACCTCTAACCTCTGGACTGTGACCCCTGTAGGGGAAGTCAGCTCTGTGGTCCCACTTGCTGCACTACCAGGCCAGAGAGGAGAAACTGGAGCAGCAGCAGGCAGAGTCACCAGGTAAGAACACCCACACACACATATATAAACGCACACATACACGTACACACACACCTTACATGGTCCATTTAATATACAACATTGACATAAAACACATGTCACGCCTACCCTCAATCCATTCAGTCACACACTATCCATACCCAATAATCCCCTGAAATACTCAATTTTCAAATGAATCTACAGACCTTTCACACTCCAGTGGCATTTGATAGATTTATTTTCAATTGGAGCGCTGCCAAAGCTGAGATGTGTGTGCTTCTTTCTCCCTCCCACAGTGTCAAACGGTCCAGAGAGACGAAAGTCTGAGTCGTCAATAGGGATGCCATCACTGCGAGCGTCCGTCATACAGGATATGAGGTATGAATTACCTACCACTGTGCCTGTACATTACGATGTGTCATAGGTAGATGGTAATATCTCACAACTTTATCCATGTGAGTCAACAATTTGTTTTGTTATTTGCTGTTATTTTTCTTATCTCCTCACCTTCTCTCTCACATCTCCACGCCTCCCTTTCTCAGGCACATCCAGAGTATGGGGGAGATAAAGACTGATGTGGGCAGAGCGAGGGCCTGGATCCGTCTTTCTCTGGAGAAGAAGCTACTCTCCCAACACCTCAAACAGCTGCTGTCCCGCCAAGCCTTAACCAAGTACGCATGCACACACACATACAGTTGAAGTCAGAAGTTTACATACACTTAGGTTGGAGTCATTAAAACTAGTTTTTCAACCACTTCACAAATTTCTTGTTAACAAACTATAGTTTTGGCAAGTCGGTAAGGACTTCTACTTTGTGCATGGCACAAGTAATTTTTCCAACAATTGTTTACATACAGACCTTTTCACTTATAATTCACTGTATCACAATTCCAGTGGGTCAGAAGTTTACATACACTAAGTTGACTGTGCCGTTAAACAGCTTGGAAAATTCCAGAAAATGATGTCATGGCTTTAGAAGCTTCTGATAGGCTAATTGACATAATTTGAGTCAATTGGAGGTGTACCTGTGGATGTATTTCAAGGCCTACCTTCAAACCCAGTGCCACTTTGCTTGACATCATGGGAAAATCGAAAGAAATCAGCCAAGACCCCAGAAAACAAATTGTAGACCTTCACAAGTCTGGTTCATCCTTGGGAGCAATATCCAAACGCCTGAAGGTACCACATTCATCTGTACAAGCAATAGTATGCAAGTATAAACACCATGGGACCACGCAGCCGTCATATTGCTCAGGAAGGAAACGCGTTCTGTCTCCTAGAGATGAACGTACTTTGGTGCAAAAAGTGCAAATCAACCATGTGAAGATGCTGGAGGAAACGGGTACAAAAGTATCTATAGCCACGGTAAAACGAGTCCTAGATTGACATAACCTGAAAGGTCGCTCAGCAAGGAAGAAGCCACTGCTCCAAAACCGCATAAAAAAGCCAGACTATGGTTTGCAACTGCACATGGGGACAAAGATCGTACTTTTTGGAGAAATGTCTGGTCTGATGAAACAAAAATAGAACGGTTTGGCCATAATGACCATTGTTGTGTTTGGAGGAAAAAGGGGGAGGCTTGCAAGCCGAAGAACACCATCACAACCGTGAAGCACGGGGGTGGCAGCATCATGTTGTGGAGGTGCTTTGCTGCAGGAGGGACTGGTGCACTTCACAAAATAGATGGCATCATGAGGAAGTAAAGTTATGTGGATATATTGAAGCAACATCTCAAGGCATCAGTCAGGAAGTTAAAGCTTGCTCGCAAATGGGTCTTCCAAATGGACAATGACCCCAAGCATACTTCCAAAGTTGTGGCAAAATGGCTTAAGGACAACAAAGTCAAGGTATTGGAGTGGCCATCACAAAGCCCTGACCTCAATCCCATAGAAAATTTGTGGGCAGAACTGAAAAAGAGTGTGCGAGCAAGGAGGCCTACAAACCTGACTCAGTTACACCAGCTCTGTCAGGAGGAATGGGCCGAAATTCACCCAACTTATTGTGGGAAGCTTGTGGAAGGCTACCCGGAATGTTTGACCCAAGTTAAACAATTTAAAGGCAATGCTACCAAATACTAATTGAATGTATGTAAACTTCTGACCCACTGGGAATGTGATTAAAGAAATCAAAGCTGAAATACATAATTCTCTCTACTATTATTCTGACATTTCACATTCTTAAAATAAAGTGGTGATCCTAACTGACCTACGACAGGGAATTTTTACTCGGATAAAATGTGAGGAATTGTGAAAAACTGAGTTAATGTATTTGGCTAATGTGTATGTAAACTTCCGACTTCAACTGTACACACACACACACACACACACACACAATATTATTCATATTGACAGTGTCGAAGCCATGGTTAATGTGTATTAAGTGTGTGTTGTGGTGTTTCCAGGAAGTTGTATAAGCGCTACGCCTTCCTGCGCTGTGAGGAGGAGAAGGAGCAGTTCCTGTTTCACCTGCTCTCCCTCAACACTGTCGACTACTTTTGTTTCACCAGTGTCTTCACCACCATCAGTGAGTAGAACTTCAACATAACCACAATTCAACTTCAACATGACAATAATATAACCACTAATTTACCTCATCCTATACAGAACACAGTCATATTATAAGATGGTTGACTAATTCTACTTCCCCGGTGCCATTACCTCGATCAGTCTGCACACTAGCTAAAACAACTTAACTAGAAGTCAACCACTTTAACTTACCACAAGTCACCCACAGCAAATCTTTCCACTCAGCCACTGGGGAGAGGATGGACGGTAGGCTTTTGAGAGTCCTAATTGGTGTGCTTGCCTTGGCCTGTCACTGTTTTCCGTGGCGGTTAATGTAGATGTATAGGACTATAACTTGGATCAATGGCAGAGACGGTGTTAACCTGAATAAAGCATGAGGCTATGTACATGTAATCAAAGATTGAAAGCAGGATTACATTATTCACATAGCAGTTTGCACTGAAGCAGCACCAGATAAGTTTCTGTCTTTTACACACTCTCACACACTCTCACACACACACATCACCAATAGCCCTGGGTTTGCTTTCTCTGGAACCCTTGCCTGCTGTTAGGGGAAACTGGGATCATTTTTTAATAGTAAAATTCATAAATTAATTATTACTCTAAAGCAGTGCAATCCACTGAAATCTCCCTGATATTAGTTTGCCCTTGTTATATTTAACTATAAAACTATGAAGACATTTATTATTTCTGTGTTGCACTGAGAGGGACTGTACAATTTTTTTTTTTGTCCCTGTAGTGATCCCGTACCGCGCCGTCATCATCCCCATCAAGAAGCTGAGCAACGCCATGACGACCTCCAACCCGTGGGTGTGTGTATCGGGTGAGCTGGGCGACTCGGGTGTCAGGCAGATCACCAAGAACGTCCTGGAGATGACCTTCGATGTGAGTCTGAACTATGATCCAACAGCCAGGGGCCCCTACGCCTCCTCTCATGTCTCTGTGACGTTCTGCAGCAAGGTTATGTCAGCATCGATTGATGGTTTTGCTGAGAACATCACTGAGTCATTGTTCGGTGCCCACTGGGATGAAGTGGGTGGCTGTTCCCTTTTTGTGGCATGAACTCACGCATGGTCTCATAAGGCAGAAGACTCTGTCTAACTCGCTCTCTACCATTCCATACTTACTACTAATCCCCTATCTCCTCATTCACTCGTTAATTTCTCCATTCACTCATCTTTGTGTGACTATTTGCTCTGATACCTTCCACTCAGAGCCAGGGTTGATGAGTTACAAGTTGGGGTCATGTAGCTGATTCCACTTGGTAGATATTGGAAGTATGCTTGAATGGTAGTTAACTCTGTGAGATGCTGCCAGGCACAATGAGCGGATGGACCCAGACTTCCCGTTTGACCTCTTTCCTACCTCCTTCCTCGCAGGAAGTGCATGACTCTACCTACTGAGCCTTTTCATAGTGTCTACCGTTCTGAGTGGTGCCGTGTTCACTAGTTTTGGGTGGTAGCTCTTTGTGGCTTTGTGAGCGGTTTGGGTGATGGCTAACTGTTCAGTATAGATCTGTGGACCATCTCTCTAGAGGAGCTTTGCTACTATGGTGGTGGTTTGGGTACACGCCTGGTGAAGGGTACTCTACTAGAAACCAGCATCCCAAGTCCATCCTCTCCCACTTGTGCTGTCCATCATGTCCTAACACATGTCTTCATCTCCCCCAGTCTGCTTTCAGGCCACACACTCACATCGACGCCATGTTCAAGGTTAGAAACGTGATCTCCCTCTCCCTCCCTCCTTCTCTCCACCGGACCCATTTGTATCATCCCAGACTCAATGTTCACTGTGTACCATAGACTCCAGGGTCGTATTCATTGGGAACCAAACGGAAGAAAACTGACTGAAACGGGGGAGGGGCTACCTGAAGTTGTCCAATAACAAACACTCCTATTTCTGTTATCCGTTGCAAAACATTTTGCTACGGTGTGCCCTAATGAATACGACCCAGCTCTCTCTCTCTCTGGGCTGAGGGCTTTCGTCAACGATGGGTTGGTCTGAGCACCGTCTGTTGGTTATATGGTATCAATGGTGTTCTAGATTTATGAAGAGGTATGTGTTTGTTCTTGAATGCCACTTTGTGTAGTTTAGCATTACATGAACATTTCCTTGACATGCTGCTGATGTTATGCATATCACTCAATGCACCAAGCTCACCTTCAACTAAAAGGTCTGGAAAGGGGACGCAACTTTCTCCTAAGTGGCATTCAAGGGCATATTGTAGGAATTGGCCGTATTTGGGTCTAATGTAGACTTTTAGTTGATCAATTGGATAGATGAGTAGGACTAGATTTGATAGAGGATTACACTGCATAGTTATAGAATTAGCAGTCATACTGTTGTTGTTAACAAATGATTTCTGAATTATCATTGTGAATTAACTTAGGGAAAAACATGTAATGACATCTTGATGCTGATTTGTCTCTCTCTCGTCTCTCTCTATAGTGTCAAAACCTGGGTAAGCTGACTACAGTCCAGTTGGGTCATGATAACTCTGGGCTGCTGGCTAAATGGCTGGTGGACTGTGTCATGGTCCGCAACGAGATCACAGGACACACCTACAAGTTCCCGTGTGGGCGGTGGCTTGGCAAAGGCGTGGACGACGGCAGTCTGGAGCGCGTTCTGATTGGTGAGCTGGCGTTGCCCAACGCCGATGAGGATTTTGGGAGAGGGTGTCGCACGCCCGACATGCAGCATTCGCCGGGTCAGACCAGACGCGTCAGCATCACCTCGATGGGAGGACGCGGATACAGTGAGTAACGCCCCTTCATGACATGACATAGCATAACCAATACCTGATTTACTGTTGACATAACTGTAGATATTCACTTCTTGTCTCCTCTCTCTCTTCCGTTGCAGAGCCCACCTCAGCTCAAATCCAGGAGGCCATCGGCGAGGCAGTGAACAGCATCTGCAAGCACTTCCACAAGCCTGAGAAAGAGGTGTGTGTGTGTGTGTGTGTGTGTGTGTGTGTGGTAGAGAGAGAAAGTGCGAGACCGACTGAGAGAGAAAAATGACAAGCACCTGCTCCATGTTCTCCATTTAATCTGTTCATTTGAGTTCAGACAGTGAAGGATCTGTATAATAGGTTTTTGACTGCTGCAGCACTCTCCTCATCTGGCAGGTTAATAGTCTCTCTGTGGTGCTCTGTCTGGGAAGGATGTCAGGACAGAGAGCAGATGCTGTTTCTCTTTCATTATAAACACGCTGAACTCATTCTAGTGCTTAACAATCCCCTCAACCCCGTCTGCACTCTCTCTCTTTAAATATACTCTTATTCTCTCTGTAGAATTGCTTTAAATATACTCTTATTCTCTCTGTAGAATGACTCTCTCTGTGTTCCCCTCCGGCTTCTCTCGCGCCCTCCCTCCCTCCCTCTCTGAGGTGGCAGCGTTCATTATGTGAGTCTGTTTTATGGCTCTGGTATAATGGTGTTTCAATTGAGGAAGTTCATGCAGTAATAGGAAATGGTTAAAATGACTGGCGCGGAGCCCAGGCCACTAATAGACCCCTGTTGAATCAGCAATAGGATAGATGGAGACCCCACACACCCCAGCCACGAGCTGTTCTCTCCCGCTACCGTCAGGCAGACGGTATCAGAGCATGAGGTCTGATACCAACAGGCTCAGAGACAGCTTCTCTCTATGAGACAGCAGACTGCTGAACACTTGAATTGGACTGACCACCTGCTCTGTTTCTCTGCACTTAATCAATCATCACAACTGCTGCTACCAGACTCTTATTATACTGCTACATTTGTACAGTTCCCCCCCATCCGCCCCTTCTCCAATACACGTGGAAATATTGTACTATAAATTGTGCCTTCCTGTATCATTCTTATGCTAAAATGTTTATTCTATTCTACTGTCATTTACTTTATGTTCGTATTCTTATCTTTTACTAGTTGTTATTGTTGCGTTGTCGAGAAGGAACCTGCAAGTAAGCATTTCATTGGACAATGTACACCACGCGTATCCTGTATATCCAACTAATAAAACTTGAAACTGAAACTTGAAACTTGAAACAAGTCTAAACCCCTGGAGAGGGCCGTTAAACTCAGAATCTACATTAGTTTAACCGGAGGAATAGTATAGCATTAGCCGCAGCTAATATAAGGGCCTTCAGAAGGAAAAAGGCCTTTATAGTGCTGTATAAATGCTCTACACTGTCACAGGCTGGTTAACTCTGTGAGGGGGAATATGAGAACAGTGTTGAGGAGAATAAAGGGAATGTTATGTTGATTTTAAGTGAACATTTCACTGTTTCTAATTGGTGCTTCAAACGGGTAGTGTTGCATCATGTTTGTTGTTGAGAATCAACAATTGGAACCTTTTTTTTTTTAGTCTCAAAGGTTAATGAAATTATACTACCGGTCTCTTTCTGAAACTCTCCCTCCCTCTTTCTTTCCCTCCCTCCTTCTCTCCAGAGGGGCAGTCTGACCATCCTACTGTGTGGTGAGGTTGGTCTGGTCGGGGCGCTGGAGCAGTTCTTCCACAACGGCTTCAAGTCCGCCCGCCTCTTCCAGAAGACTGTCTTTGTCTGGGACTTTGTGGGTGAGTGGCCTACCGATACACCGCTGCCTCCATCTAGTGGAATAACCTAGAAATACCACATATTTCTCCCTACGTATGATACATTGAGATGGATTGAGGGGTTATTCTTCTATGAAGGTGCTCAGGTGCACCCACTATCCATCTTTATGGTATCATTATAGATCTTTGTGATAGGCTTCCCTCTAGTGGTGAAAACTAGGATATTGCATACTGAACTTCCCCAATGGAAATAAAGTAGTCCATTAAAAAGTCCCTTTGATACTCAAAGTAACCTTGCAGGTAGCTGCTTCATCCTTTTATTAATATTCATATCACAGCTTTTGACTGATATGAATGTTAAGGATATGAGGAGAGGATGGTTTCCATAGAGTACTTTACTTGCACAGATCAAAGGTTCAAATACAATAGAGGGAGAAAGAGTGAACCACTGTAGACTGGACATACTCTTTTAGCTCTAAATCAATCAATCAAACAAATGTGTGTGTGTATATATATAAAGCTATTTTTAGCAGTTGTTACAAAGTTCTTCTACAGTAGACCCTACCTCCTTGTCCCCTCTCCTCTTCCTGCTCTCCTCCTCTGCTCCCATCTCCCTAACATATCTCCTCCTCTCCCCCTCAACAGAGAAGGCGGTGGCTTACATGGAGTCAGCAGACCAGATGGGGGACATGCAGGAGACTGCTGAGCCCCTGGGCCTGACCTGTGTCTCTCTCTGTCACTATGTCAGTGCCATCAACTCCTCGCCCAGGAACATTGGCAAGGACGGCAAGTTCCAGCTGCTTGTCTGCCTCGGGGCCAGGTGAGGGCGCCACTCGCACACAGTGAGACAGAGATGGGGCTGCAGAACTGAGCTGTAGTTGTTATTGGCACAAAGCATCCAGAGGGCTGTATTGGGAATCAACATCACCCTTCTGAAAAGTCTCATTGGTGACATGGAACCAACTGTTTAGCAAACATACTCCTAATTATCTTTTCTCTCTCGCTCCTATCTATCTATCTATCTATCTACCTATCTACCTATCTATCTATCTATCTATCTATCTATCTATCTACCTATCTAGAGATCGTCTGCTGATTCAGTGGCTCCCTCTGTTGTTGGAGTGTCCAGTGATCCAGCAGATGTACGAGGAGTCTGCTCTGCTGCGGGACCGGACCACGGTCAATGCTCTCATCGCTGTCCTGCAGACCCTCCACGACTTCCCCATCACCCTGGAGGCCTCGCTTGTCAAGGGCATCGACCTTTAACCCCTACCACACAGCCTGCTGGGAAACCACCCAGCCCGTGACTACATTACCCAGAAACCTGTGCTCTGTTCCCTTTTGCCCGTTCACTGTTGTTGTTGTTGTAGAGGCATGCTTCAGCTGATTCACTCTGGGAAAAGTCACCGCATAGGGAGGAAGTAGGAAGTGAGGACTTTGTAAAGAGAGTCGATCCCACTGCTACAGAGCAGAAGCTTGTTCTTTGGATCATTGAGTGATGATGCAGTATTATTATTACATAGCTTGTGGTTTTGAAAAATATCCTTTTTGATATTTAATAAGAAGGGACTGTTTTTAAAGAAAACCCATGGATGTTTCACTATGTGCTAGATGTGTGTAGCCCACTGTAGGTAGCTCTTCAATGGACACTTTTAGCCTGTGTGATGGAGATCCTATCTCTCTGTCTGCTGGATCCTGCTCCAACTTCAGCTAGCGTTAGCATTAGCAAGCATGCCTGTGGTTCATAGTCAGCCAGGAAAAAGGAAACCAAACAGAAAGTGATTGTTTGCCCCTGCTGCCTCTCCATAGTCTCTGCACTGGGAATATCTGTGGGTGAAACTTCATAATTTGGATGAAGTTGACAACAAAGGAAAGGAAAACTGGATTCATCTGCTTTCAGCACTACATTGTGTGTAATGCAGCTTTTTGATTGGATGTTGGCTCATTTCTGTGTTGGACTGGATACACCTACTGTGTTGGACTGAACATTTGCTCTGCTTTGAGATTGGCTAGCAGATCTTGGTGGACACAACCACTGCACTGGATTGGATAGGTCTTTCCTAGGAGGACAGGGGCTTTTCCAGGGTTGCATGGACATTCCAACCAAATTACAGGCATTGACCTGACCCTATTTCAAACTGTGTGTGTGCGTGCGTGTGTATGTACAGAGTGTCTAAAACCATTAAGAACACCTTCCTAATATTGAGATTTGGGGCACCTCCCCCTTTTGCCCTCAGAACAGCCTGAATTCGTCGGGGCATGGACTATACAAGGCGTCAAATGTTCCACAGGAATGCTGGCACATGTTGACTACAATGCTTCCCACAGTTGTCAAGTTGGCTGGATGTCTTTTGGGTGGTGGACCATTCTTGATGCACACGGGAAACTGTTGAGCGTGGAAAAACCCAGCAGTGTTGCAGTTCTTGAAACAAACCAGAGCGCCTGGCACCTGCTACCATACCCTGTTCAAAGAAATGTAAATATTTTGTCTCGCCCTTTCACCCTCTGAATGGCACACGTATATAATCCATATCTCAATTGTCTCAAGGCTTAAAAATCATTATTTAACCTGTTTCCTCCCCTTTATCTACACTGACTGAAGTGGATTTAACAAGTAACATCAATAAGGGATCATAGCTTTCACCTGGATTCACCCAGTCAGTCTGTCATGGAAAGAGCCGGTGTTCATAATGTTTTGTACACTCAGTGAATGTGTTCTCCTAATGTTATTTTTATATTAGAAATTGTAATGGTCAATGTATTCAATTTCATCCTGGTTTCTGTCATGCACAGTTTGTGTGTGTGTGTGTGTGTGTGTGTGTGTGTGTGGTCCGTCAGATCTGTGTGATTGTTGATCTCAAATGGACATTTTAGGACAGTTTCCTACTCTGTGTGGTATTGAAATGTTCCAGCCCCTTATTTAATGTGAAATACACTGGAATTTAAAACAATTCGCAATAAGACCCTAACCATACAACCCCTAATGATGTATTTATCATAAATGCCTCAAACCTTCCTATGATAAGTGGTTCTTTTCTGGGGAGTGTTAACTCCTTCTGGGACTATTTCTAGCTGGTTGTATTTTTCAATCTAAAATAGATCTCTTGCCACTTTTTCATTCAGTCCTTAATGAACATGTTCTTATATTTCTGTAACAACAAGTGTAAATATGACGTTTATCCATGTGGACTAAAAAGGGTGATCAAAATACATGTTGACTAATGTTAGGCTAACTATGACCAGACAATAGATTTGAACCCAACCGAAAAGGGAAAACAATTGACAGATTCCGAATCACAATTTTAACTCAGTGTTTCAACCACAATACTTAAGGTTTGTTTTTTTCCAGTATTAACTCATAAAAGGACAGAGCATTTGATTTTAATGTTCTGATTTGATGTATTTATTCTTATAAACTGTGGTAGTAATCAAGAAGCTTTTGAGACACTGTTTGTGACCGGGGCAAAGGGCCGCCTGTGAAATATTTTGAAATGACATTCTGTATGTTGATCCATGTAACTTTCCTTCTATAACATTCACAGTTTGGTCCTGCGACTAGGTTCCTACTGTCTTATGTGTCACGGATTCCAACAATTACAAACCTATCTACCTGTACGTAGAAGAAGCCACAAACATAGGAGGATGATCAACCCTATGGATAGGTGTTTAGTGCGTAGCTGTGAGAAAAGTGTCTGTCTAGTGTTGAGAGAATAAGTAGAATAAGGTCCCTCTTTGCATCTCCTAAAGTGCTACTTTGCGGTGTACTCTGCTACTCGGCAGTATACTTTCTCTTAACACACCGCTACAGCTAGGCTCATTCAGTAGTCCTGTACTTTACTTCTGTCTTTGTTACATAAACCTGTGGTCCAAACGCTGTCCCTCCCCCAGGTGGAATATCGGTCCTATTGTTACCAGGTAGGCAATGCTACTACTGAACCTTTCCTTTCCCACAAGTGCAGATGTGAACTGTATGCCCGGTGGGAGGAGATCATGTGATGAAAGGAGTCCTATGTCCATATAAGAGTCAATGAACACTGTTCTGTTCTGATATTTATGATGCACTTCATTAAAAAAATTGCTCAATATGTTAAATTGTTTACTGTGTATGTAGTGTGTGTGTGTGTGTGTGTGTGCGTGCCCAACCCTCAGGTAAAATACATGTCCATTGTGATACTGAGATCACCTCTATGGTTGGAGATGACATATGATCCTCGTGAGAATTCAATGGTAAACAATATAACGTTTTACTCATTGAGCTACTTCTGATTCCTGTTTCACTACCAAAACAACTCTTGTTACATGGTACATCCTGTTATTTTACGACTATTTTCTAGATGAATAACATTTTCATGTTGTGTTTATTGCATTATTACAAAAAAAATTCTAAATAATAGTCGATCTACTGTGCTCCACGTACCACACGTAGCCTACCTACAGACATGCTGCCACTATATTGTTGAAGTAGTCACGCCTCCTTTCTTCGATTCACAGCGCACAGATTTCAACTGGTTCCACCCCACCATTTCCCGCGTAATTCCCCTCCTTGTATGGGCAAAACAATGCAGACGCAGTCAAAACGTCAGTTTCGTATGTAAATTGGTTTGATTGAAGAAAATCAGAAAATGGTGGAGTTGCCAAACGCGCATGCGTAAACATTTTTAAATACTCCTGGGAGAATCGCAAATGTACGCTCCTCGCGTCCTCTCTGCTCTCCTCGAAACCCATTGGACGAGAAAGCCAGAGGTCTCTTCCCTCCGACATTTTCCTCCAATGGCTTTTGAAAAGGAGGTGAGGAGAGAGGACGCGAGTTAATACATTTGAGATTCTCCCCCAGACACGCAAGTAAAACGGCAACATCCGTTTACATGCGTTTAAATAGCCTACCAACGACGTCTTTTATCATCTTTACAACTCATTCATCATTGACTATAAATCAAGGTAAGGACATTACTTTGCCAAACAGACAACCAATTCTATTTAAAACAATCTTCACGCTATGCGCTGTAGTTATTCGAGGATGTAGGCTATTTAACATGGTTAAATATCTCGGAAAGCCATTAACCTTTTTTTAATATCTTAAATTGTTTTGAACTTTTTGAGTTAACTAATGTTTTTTACTTCAGTGTTTTGACAGCCAATGACAAGCACTGGGAATTGTATTCGTGTTAATATGCGCGCTCCTTTCTTCTGCTTGGCATTTGGTGTCCGGTGACAATGAATGCTCACAGTCCTTGATCAGGACTAGAGTCCTACAAATGTTTGTTTCTGTGCAACAACACAACCATTGTAACCCGCACTGTTTTAATTAGTTGGTTGTATTGTTTTTTTTCAAATAACTTATTGAAAACGAAACCAGACTAGGCTGGTTTCGTTTTCAAAAGACACCATACTGTCGCATCAACAAAACCTTGCATGCAAACGGTGTAGGCTAGAATACTTGACTACGAGTTAACAATTTCGTTGTGATTTATCGTTTTATTTTATCAAATGACAATTCCGAGTGAAAGACTGGGCGTCGTTTGAGTGACATGTGGGTGTGTGGCTCTGCGCCAAACATGCCACTGATCTCTTTTCAATATTGTTCAACCCTGGAACTTGTTTGCATGCATGGACTGTTCAGGTCTTATATCCTTTATTTCACACTTGTATTGATACAATTCCTAAATGTAGGTAGCAACCAGCTTCTCTGAAAATGTGCATGTGTTCACAGTCCGGCCATGGGTTAGGAACCATTCCATTGACGCAGAATTATTCGGAAAACAAAGACTTAGTCATGTAGAAAGATGCGGTGTTAAGTGACACTTTGTATCAAGTAGTAGTTGTATACGAACTCTTTGAAGCAGCATTCTTACACGTAAGCTGGTCAAATTGTGTCTGAATATGGATGCTGCTTGTGATGTATGGGAACCAGAGGGGACCATGCTTTCTCCGTGGGTGGTGATGATCGATGTACATTATCGACGCATGCAGGTCTTTTTAAACAAAAAAACATGTTATTATTTAAACCAGTCGACAATGCAGTGGTTGTTACATTTGATCTAATTATGGATGAAAAAACGATTCAAAGCAGATATTTTGATCGTAGTAAATTTCTTAAGCACACCACCGGTTCAGTGTACAGTCGGCACCATGCCGCCCGCCTGCATCCGTCGAAGCATGTTGCCATTTTCGAGTTAGGCAATTGGCTCTACGTCAGAGCTGGTATTATACAATCGTTTGTGCAGTTCAAGATTTACGACCAGTCCCGCTGACCACATTTATGGCTTTTACAGTGTAATCTTTGTTGTTAAAAAGTAGGCAAATTAATTCACCGTGTTTAGCTTAACACTTTTACATCCTTGGCATGATGAAACAAAGCCTCAATCACGATGTATCAACTCCCTTTTATCGATGTTCATATCATAATCGGCTTTGTGACCACTGACATTAGAGCATCACATGGATGCTGCCACATGCCCTCATCCCTGCCATGGAGTCTGGACCACATGGCTTTTCGTTGCATCAGCACTGCGGTTGCATAACAGCGTCGCGGTACATGGCCAGGCTGTCCTGTTCCGGTCTCATTGACGTGATGACGGATAACCTAGTTCTCTCTGTCTGGGACTCTAGGCCATGCAAGCAAGCGTTAAGGGGGCTCGTCTCCACAGCATTGTGTGATGCAGGCCTATGACTGTGTATTACGTTCATAGTAATGCATGAATAGGGCCATAACCATTTACTGCTTTTCTATACAATTAAAACACTTCAGAATGCTGTTTGAAGAACAGCAAAAATGACTCTGGCCATTATCAACTTGGCTGCTGTAGGTTGTTTCACCTCAGTCAATCTACAAACAGCCTATTAGCTATACAATTGTAATGTTCAGGGGGGAAACCTCTGAGAGCTCTGTCTCTCTGCGTTCACATGCATGCCTCAGCCTCACCACAGAGTGCCACATCACTGTCTCTCAGTAGCCTACTTACTCTCTTTAAAGCAAAGTTATGAGAACTTAGTAGTAGGGTTGCAAAGGGTCAGAAACTTTCCCGAAAATTTCCATGGGAAGTTAAGCCAGGGAATTTTTGGAATTTTGCAAAAATGTATCCATAAAGTTAGTTTATAACAGTGAATCTTTGTTGTGGGATACACAAGGCAATTCTAGGTCTTGTGGCATATTCTGGTTAAACTATCCCCAATTCAATTGCAACCCTCTGCATGCACAGTGCATTCTTCCATCACATGTGCAGTGCACTCTTCCATCACATGTACAGCTGATTCTCAAGATCTTGCACACTAATGAGATGCTATTGAGCCCACACTACTACACTGTCTGAGCCAAGGACTACATGCTTTCTGGTAAGTTTTGATTACAATACTGGGTGGGGTGAATATATTTTATCACACACAATTTTTTTTCTTAACTAATAAATAGTAGCCTACAGCAAAGTGTGTTTTGATAATTTCTAACTTGTTAACAATTTCTGCTAGTTAGTTTCTGCTACCATGTGGGTTTTAGCTTGCTTGAGCCTGCTAACTGAGTGTTAATTCACCTGTTTCCATACATGTTTCATTTTAAAACATTTATCTTACAAAGGCGTTGTTTAATCTAACTATTTATCTGTACATGGAATTGTATTTTTGTTTTTTTTAAACATTTTTTTTCTCATCTTTACAGGAAAATGCCACAGGCACTATCTGATGTGTGGAGACATTTCACTGCAGCTAATGTACAAGGAAAAGCTGTGTACATTTGTAAATACTGTGCCAAATCATATGTGAAGAATGCAACAAAGGTGCAGAATCATCTGGCCAAGTGCATAAAGTTCCCTCAGCGCTCACAACAAGGAACCTCTGACAAAAGTCCCTCTACTTCTATTCAAGGTGAAAATGATGAATCAGACATCTTATTGATAGCAACAGCTCGTGGTCCTCCTGGAATCAGAAGTTTTTTTTGACTCAATGGAGGAACGTAGATAGATAAATGCTGGTGAATGTCTTGCTCGAGCTGTGTATGCAACTGGTTCACCTCTGATGCTCACAGGCAATGTGTATTGGAAGAGATTCCTGAATACACCCCTCCAACCAGACATGCTTTATCTACTAATTTGCTGGAAGCAAAGTTCAACAGAGTTCAAGTGAAGGTCAAGCAACTCATAGAAAAAGCAGACTGTATTGTAATCATCTCTGATGGGTGGTTGAATGCTGGTGGGAAAGGAATAATTAACTACATCTCTACCCCTCAACCAGTATTTGACAAGAGCACAGACACAAGGGACAACAGACACACCGGTCTTTACATTGGAGATGAGCGGAAGGCAGTCATCAATGACCTTGGACCACAGAAGGTATTTGTACTGGTGACAGACAATGCTGCGAACATGAAGGCTGCTTGGTCTAAAGTGGAGGAGTCCTACCCTCACATCACACCCATTGGCTGTGCTGCTCCTGCATTGAATCTGCTCCTGAAGGACATCATGGCACTGAAAACAATGGATACGCTCTACAAGAGAGCCAAGGAAATGGTTAGGTTTGTGAAGGGTCGTCAAGTTATAGCTGCGATCTACCTCACCAAGCAAAGTGAGAAGAATAAGAGCACCACATTGAAGCTGTCCAGCAACACCTGTTGGGGTGGTGTTGTCATCATGTTTGACAGTCTCCTGGAGGGGAAGGAGTCTCTCCAAGAAATGGCCATATCACAGTGTGCCAATATGCACAGCCCCATCAAGAGGATCCTCCTGGATGATGTATTTTAGGAGAGCGTGGTAAGCAGCTTGAAATTCCTGAAACCTATAGCAGTAGCCATTGCATGGATTGAGGGTAACAATGCCATCCTGTCTGATGTTCAGACTCTGCTTGCAGATGTAAGAAGAAATTGAGCGTGAAGACTTCTGCCTGAAGCCCATAGATGCCACAGCGTACATGTTGGACCCCAAATGTGCTGGCAAGAGCATCCTGTCTGGTGCAGAGATCAACAAGGCCTATGGTGTCATCACTATCATGTCTCGCCACCTTGGCCTGGATGAGGGCAAGGTTCTTGGCAGTCTGGCGAAGTACACTTCCAAGCTTGGGTTTTGTGATGGAGATGCAATATGGCAGTTGTGCCAAAATATCTCATCAGCCACCTGGTGGAAGGGACTTTGGATCTGAGGCTCTTTCCCCTGTTGCCTCCATCCTCCAAATCCCACCAACCTCAGCCGCCTCAGAGCGCAACTGGTCCTTGTTTGGGAACACACACACACACACACCAAAGCACGCAACAGGCTGACCAATCAAGGGTTGAAAAATTGGTGGCCATCCGGGCAAATTTGAGGCTTTTTTTTCAGCCTGACGATGAGCCATCCTCAACAAGGTTGGACAGTGAAGATGAGGCCTCAGAGTCTGATGTTCAAGAGGTGGTCATTGAGGAGGTCCAGGGAGAAGACATGGAAGCCTGAGAGGAAGACAACCAAATCTTTAGTTTCTAGACTATCATTTTAAAGATGTATGTTGAAAACGTTTTTGGGAGATGCTATGGATCATTGTGGATCATTCAACATTCCCTTTTGTTCAGTGAAATCATCCCATGTGTAGAGTCAACTCATTTGATTCAAGTTCAATTCAAAACTAAACATTTTTATTTCTATTGGAAGGATTTAATCACTTGCAATTATGTCTACTTATGAAAAAGTTTGTTTCTGTCTCATATGGTAAATGTATCCAGTGCATAAAACATTGTCATTTAAATGGTTTTAATATTAATTTGCATATATTCCCACGGAAAGATTCCACATCTGAATATACCCCAAAAATGTGCAACCCTACTTAGTAGTGTGTATGTATATTATAAGTTTACATGAACTAGTTTTAATGACTCCAACCTAAGTGTTTCAACCACTCCACAAATGTATTGTTAACAAGCCATAGTTTTGGCAAGTGGGTTAGGACATCTACTTTGTGCATGACACAAGTCATTTTAACAATTGTTTACAGACAGATTAATTCACTGTATCACAATTTCAGTGGGTCAGAAGTTTACATACACTAAGTTGACTGTTCCTTTGAAACGGCTTGGAAAATTCCAGAAAATGTAATGGCTTTAGAAGCTTCTGATAGGCTAATTGACATAATTTGAAGTGTACCTGTGGATGTATTTCAAGGCCTACCTTCAAACTCAGTGCCTCTTTGCTTGACATCGGAAAATCTAAAATCAGCCAAGACCTCAGAAAATAAATTGTAGACCTCCACAAGTCTGGTTCTTCCTTGGGAGCAATTTCCAAATGCCGTCACACCGCTCAGGAAGGAGACGTGTTGTGTCTCCTAGAGATGAATGTATTTTGGTGCGAAAAGTGCAAATCAATCCAAGAAAAACAGCAAAGGACCTTGTGAAGATGCTGGAGGAAACGGGTACAAAAGTATCTATATCCACTTTAAAACGAGTCCTATATTGACATAACCTGAAAGGCCACTCAGCAAGGAAGAAGCCACTGCTCCAAAACTGCCATAAAAAGCCAGACTACGGTTTTCAACTGCACATGGGGACAAATATTGTACTTTTTGGAGAAAATGTCATCTGGTTTGAGGAAACAAAAATAGAACTGTTTGGTCATAATGACCATTTATGTTTGGAGGAAAAAGGGGGAGGCTTGCAAGCAGGACAACACCATCCCAACCGTGAAGCACGGGGGTGGCAGCATCATGTTGTGGGGGTGCTTTGCTGCAGGGGAGACTGGTACACTTCACAAAATAGATGGCATCATGAGGAAGCAAAATGATGTGGATATATTGAAGCAACATCTCAAGACATCAGTCAGGAAGTTAAAGCTTGGTCGCAAATGGGTTTTCCAAATGGACAATGACCCCAAGCATACTTCCAAAGTGTCCTCGTGCAGTTGCAAACCGTAGTCTGGCTTTTTTAATGGTGGTTTTGGAGCAGTGGCTTCTTCCTTGCTGAGTGGCCTTTCAGGTTATGTCAATATAGGACTCGTTTTAATGTGGATATAGATACTTTTGTACCCTCCAGCATCTTCACAAGGTCCTTTGCTGTTGTTCTGGGATTGATTTGCACTTTTCGCACCAAAATACATTCATCTCTAGGAGACACAACACGTCTCCTTCCTGAGCGGTGTGACGGCATTTGGAAATTGCTCCCAAGGAAGAACCAGACTTGTGGAGGTCTACAATTTATTTTCTGAGGTCTTGGCTGATTTTCTTTTGATTTTCCCATGATGTCAAGCAAAGAGGCACTGAGTTTGAAGGTAGGCCTTGAAATACATCCACAGGTACACCTCCAATTGACTCAAATGATGTCAATTAGCCTATCAGAAGCTTCTAAAGCATGACATTTTCTGCAATTTTCCAAGCTGTTTTTAAGGCTGTAAATGTCTGACCCACTGGAATTGTGATACAGTGAATTATAAGTGAAATAATCTGTCTATAAACAATTGTTGGAAAAATGACTTGTGTCATGCACAAACTAGATGTCCTAACCGACTTGCCAAAACTATATTTTGTTAACAAAAGATTAGTGGAGTGGTTGAAAAACAAGTTTTAATGACTCCAATCTGAGTATGTAAACAACCGACTTCGTGTGTGTGTATATACACAATCAATCAGCTGGTTTAGTAATTCTAGTCAGAACCCTTCAACATAACCACAATAGAAGTCTCTGCCGGCAGCTAGCCTCCTGCCTGACATATAAGAAACTACTTGCCAATTGTGCAGTCATTCTTCGAGTTGCTTTTGCTTGTTTGGGGGATCTGTAGACAGGAGTCGCAGGACGGTTTTAAACTGTCCTTTTTTTCAAATTCTAAAAAATAACTGAAGTCCGGACCTCTGTCCTTGTATGTAGTTACGGCCATGTGCGTGAATTATGAAGACTGTTATTCCATGCTGTTGTGAACTGAAGTCTCATGAGATGGTTTAGGACTGTTAACTCTTATGAACAGTGGACCTTTTGAATAAAAACAGTCAACCTACCTGTATACTGCAGAATTAGTAAGCTATCCTCTGAGAAATAGACCGATAGGTGTGTCATCATAATCCTGGCCAGATTACATATCATATCCACAGATTTGTACATAAACGCATGTAAGTGATCATTGCTTCATTTCCCCCATCCTGTGTGTTCCAGATGTTTGGCTTCCACAAGCCCAAGATGTACCGGAGCCTAGACGGTTGCTGTATCTGTCGGGCCAAGTCCTCCAGCTCCCGCTTCACCGACAGCAAGCGCTATGAGAGGGACTTTCACAGCTGCTTTGGGTGAGTGGACCACTCCTCTATACACTGGCTCAGACCCTGGGCAGGTCCAGCTCTCAGCCTCTCTCTGCAGCTCAACTCTGGGGGTAGAGAGGTCTGAGGCCTTAAGACTTTCTGTCAGATTTGGACAATACAGAAATTGTTTTAGGATTTTTCTCAGTGTTCATTCTCATGACTATGCTACCCCGTTACAGCCACGCACTCAAGTCACTGTAATGCAATTAGATTTTCATTCCGTTTTGTTTTAACTCCCAGTGCAATAACTTAAATAATTGAGTCTTTTACCCATGGAGTTTATCAAACTAGGACACATTTCCCTTTTCATCTCATTTAAATAAGTATTTTTGTATGAAACCAGAATTGAAAGAGTTTTACGTCCTCACCTTGTCACTCTGCCTCTCAGCTATTGGCCAGGCCAGTATGCGTCGGTTCATTGCTATGGTAACCGGTGACGTAAGTCAACAGGAGAAGTGTTCTGGCAGAAAATAGCTCTGACCGACTCGCACTGACTGGAGCAGGGATAATAATAACCATACGCTGAGCTTCAAGGCTGTCATCATTCTTTCTCCCTTATAATTTGTTCCTCCAGGCTGAGTGAGGTGCGTTTTGGGGAGATCTGTAATGCCTGTGTTCTCCTGGTGAAAAGGTGGAAGAAACTCCCAGCTGGATCCATAAAGAACTGGAATCATGTAAGGCCTCTCAGAATCCGTCCACTCTCAGTATTCCATATAATAGGTCTTAAGACAACACTATTACAGGGAGTGACTGACGCAACACCTGTAGGTGTATAATAACCGCTTTTCCTTAGAATACAGTACACTGTTTATTTGCTGCCCTATAGGCCATTCTATACATTCATGCAGTTACCTTGGAAACAGACATCCATCTGTCACTCAACCCTTCTCTCCTGGGTCACAGGTTGTTGATGCTAAAGGTTCAGGGTCAAGTTGGAAGATGACAGTGAGGTCCAAGAAGATGAAGATGAAGAGGCGAGCCAGGCCAAGCCAGATCAGCCAAGTGCAGAAGGAGCTCAAGAGACGCAGTAAGCAGATGATACTCTGTGCTCGGCTACGCTGCCTTGTGCAGTGTAAACTTTGGGGTTTCAAAAGTAAATGGATCACAACTCTTCTCTCCATTATTTGTCCTGCCTAAAGGGCTGTGAAACAAGAGACCTTGATTGATATTTCTGGATTAATTCCAAAATAAATATTACAGATGTTTATCTGAACCATGCCTGCTATGTTATAAGTTGAGATGAGTTTCTGATTGTGCTCCGCTCTGCCCCCACAGACTCTGATGCCCTCAGCACCACCTCCAGTGCCTCCCCTGCCCATTCTCCCAGCTACAGCAACCAATCAGACGAGGGCTCGGACGTGGAACTCTCACCAGGTGCCACCCACTCGCCAGTCTTCTCTTTCCTGGACCTCACCTACTGGAAAAGGTAATGGCTAGGATGGTGGAATCAGGGTCATATTTATCAGGCACCAAACGGACTGAAACTAATAAGGAACTACCTGAACTTTTCCAATGAGAAACATTTTTTTTCTGTTGCAAAATGCCTTGCTACGTTGTGCCCAAATGAATACAACCCATGTTAAACTCGACCAGTTTTGGTTCAGACGCTGTATTTCATCCTTTTAATGCATCATTAACTCCATAGCCCTATTTAATCCTCCTTCATGGTACATTTGTTTGATTTGGTTCCCTCTCTCACTATAATGCTTTGCTGTCTTGACCGTCCTCTGTGGGTTTTAGGCAGAAGGTGTGCTGTGGCATCATCTACAAGGGACGCTTCGGAGAGGTACTCTTAGACCCCCACCTCTACAAGCCCTGCTGCCAGAAGAAACGACAGCTCAAGCCAGAGGAGGAGGAAGCGCAGGCGAGCAGAGGGAACGTGATGAGCTCCACGCCACCGAACATCCCACCCACTCCCCCAGGTCAAAGATGAGGAGGGGCGGAGGAACAGTGGGGATTTGATGTCGTAATATCTCACAGAGAAATCGCATGACACTCTACAGAAGTCAGATGGAGACCGTTGGGATTTTATGACGTCCTGGAGCGCTCTCAAGACAGTCTTCTGGGATTGCTTTCTATTCAAGAGCAGCTGGACTACTTATCAAAATGTTGTGTTCTTTACCAGGAGGGCAAGGTTTGTTATTTTATATCTGTTAACAATGATGGACTCTTGCCCCCCCCCTCTCTGAGTGCCGTGAGATTGTGAATATTTGTTTTCAATATGAAATGCTGGATCCACTTAAGCTGTATGAGAAATGGAGACCTCTGGAACTGTACCTTTTTTATAGTAGGATAGAGCCATATCCACTAGGATAGAGCCATATGCATTAGGATAGAGAACAGCCTTCCACACTTTGCCTTCTCCTGTCCTGTACCACACACACACACACTGGCCCTGGTCACTTTCTGAAAGGATTTACTCTCCTTTTTTATTTTGCTTGTCCTTCCCTTAATCAACATGGTCACTGATCGGACACCTAATATTGCAAGGGTAAAGCTGTAGAAATTTGGCAATCAATTTGTCAGAGGTGTGAAAAGTGGGAAGCAATTCAGTGACTTGTTTTTTTTTTAAATTTGACCAGAGCCTTATTCTTTGGAGAAGGTTTCTTTGGTAAAGGGACATGTGTACACAACCAATGTCATATCCAGCCTTGATTGTGTACTCTCTGTTATTGATACTATAGTCTTTCCAGTGCACATTTAATATTTGATATTGTAATATGTAAGGCCAGTGATATTGTTCAGTGTCTTTGGATGTCCATACAAGGCACATTCAAACGTTTGAGGGAGCCTATAGTGTGCCCTCTAAGCAGTGATCTTGATGCAAGCGCTCTCGATCGCCAGTCCTCACCTGAACCAATATAAGCTAAAACCCACAAACTGACCTTGGAGCAGCACTTTTTGAGCACTTCCTATCTCAGTCTACAGACCAGTTCCATTTAGTTTCCTAGCCCCTTAGAGCATATCTGAAGGTGATGGTATAGTGGACACTTATTTATTCCTTTTTCAGTTCTTTGAACGCAAACAGGGTTCTGGGAAGGGGCTATGGTGCTAAATGGAACGAGGCCTATGGACCCTCTTATGATGTCAAGAAAAGACTGGCTGAGTGGGCCAACCAAAAAGCTTCCCTGATTTTCTTCTATTGAGAATTTTGATGCCCTTTAATTGTGCTTTAAGTTTGATGCCTTTCCAGAACTTTTTGAGTCCTGCAGGACTCGGTTGTACAAATCCGTCTACATCTTTTGCATGATGTTAGTGGTGAAATAATAACACTATTTTCGTCTGTCACTTTGCCTGTTTGGCGCAAATACTGTACAGTTATGGATATTTTTGTGTGTGTGTGTATATAAGGAAGAAGGCTACAATGTAATGAATAGATCACAAAAATGTTGTTCTTAGTATTGTTATATGTCCCAAGACTGTCATGGATATTGAGGGTGGCACTATACAATTGTCAGTACATGATAATCTAGAAAGCCCCTCCAACATCCCTCATGTAGGCTACTTTTCGTCACTTTTATTTCAAGAAATGTGTTTTCTTGTTCTGTAACTCCTGCCCTATCCACTACTGTTCATATAATTTAAATATTTTTAAACCATGGTAATATTTTTCGAAACAGACATTTTATTTCTTAGCCTTTTATTCTACATGTCAGTGAAATAGACTAGAGCCTGTATTTACATTGCATACTGTGGGGGGGGGGGGGGGGGGTATTGTAGAGCTCTGTCAATGTATTTGTTCTATTAGTATCTAGATGTGAAAGCTCACATGCCAAATTAATGCATACTCATTGTGTAAACTATCATGTTCAATATACAGTATTTTATTCTCTGCATATGGTTAATATTAGCACTGAGTGTACAAAACACTTCCTCTTTCCATGAGACAGACCAGGTGAAAACTAGGATCTCTTATTGTCACCTGTGACGTACAGTTCAATCAATGTTGATGAGGTGGAGGAAACAGGTTAAATAAGGATTTTTAAGCCTTGAGACAATTGAAATATGGATTGGGTATGTGTGCCATTCAGGGGGTGAATGGGCGAGACAAAAGATTAACGTTTCTCTGAATGGGTTATGGTAGTAGGTGCCAGGCGCTCTGGTTTGTGTCAAGAACTGCACCACTGCTGGGTTTTTTCATGCTCAACAGTTTCCCGTGTGTATCAAGAATGGTCCACCAACCAAAGGACATCCAGCCAACTTGACACAACTGTGGGAAGCATTGGAGTCAACATGGGCCAGCATCCCTGTGGAACGCTTTTGACTCCTTGTATAGTCCATGCCCCGGTGAATTGAGGCTGTTCTGAGGGCAAAAGGAGGCGCAACTCCATATTAGGAAGGTGTTCCTAATGTTTTGTACTCTGTGTATGATGGCAGCTATTTCAACATGCAGATGGTCACCATGGTTTGATCAAAGCTTTACTACGCAACCCTATTTGTAATGTATTTATGTATAAAGGCATCAGACATGGACTATATAAAGTAGTTATTTTTTTTATTTTTTATGTTCCTTTAGATTCCTCTAATCTTCATGTTTGATTGAACGTTAGGGAAAGTGGTCATTGCTCTCTTAATTTATTTGTATGCGCTTGTATATATATTTTTTGGTTATTGTTGACTTTTATTACTTTCTCCTGTAACTGCCATAACCTTTGTTCTATTGAAGTTCAGTGGGCCAATACTATTCAATTCACATTATGTAAAATGTTGCCATATACTGTGATATGGATTATATCAAAACTATACTATTATTCATAGATTTTGTTTGTAACCAAACTAGGTGTAATTCTCCTGAGATCGCCTATACGGCTGTAGAATGTGCTTATTTTATGTGGTAGTGCTACTCGCATGTGGTAGATTTATGCACTGTTATTTGTCTCGGAATGTCCCAATTTATTTCTCAAAGCAAATTTTGTATTTTTATACACATTTTAATTTAAACTTGTTCATTAAATGTAGTTTGTCTAGTTTGCTTTTGGGTATCAGTCACATTTTTCTCAATCTCTGGAATATGCCTAATTGTTTTGAAATAAATGTATCTTTACACAAAAGCCATGAACCTTCTTGAAGCTTTGTCCCTTTTTAATTCAAGGATACAATAGCATGGCTAAAAAGTATAACTTTTTAACTATAATGGAATTGAAAGATCACTAGTACAATGATTGTACTTCGACTATACTGTCTGAACCAGCCATCATGAAGACGGTCTACATTAGACACAGAATATTACTATCATACTGTATTATAAAGGTGTGTGTGGCCCTTGGTGGCGATTTGGGGAACGGCTCTTCAGGGGTAATCAAAAACCCAATAATGACCACCTGGAAAGTGGCAGGGCCATTCCTAGTATAAATGGTGCACACCTGCATTCATTAGGCCTCTTTCCACCAACCAAACTTGTTCAACAGAGTCGTAAAGATGCTTGTATAGAAATGTAGTAATGGGTGTGGTGTATAGCCCAAATGTATATATTGTTTGTCTTTAACTACAATGTTGTTTTTAACTAAGCGTTCTAATTGGAGGCCATATTTAAAGCCTCAATCATTGCTATAGCCTGTGTTGAATACTGGTTGTTGCTAATTTTGTAGCAACCATGTAGAATCTTAAAGTTCAAGTATATTTCCTTTATTGCCCATGTGAAGATGCCCTGGTTTGTGTGACATGGTTTGTGTTTTTATAGTAAAACCATCAGTCATCCTCAAACAAACCATGTTTTTTCAGATAATAAAACTATTTGAATAATGATGTATTATGTGAAATCTAGTCTTTATAAAGTAGGCTAGTCTCTATAGCCATTTAGGTAACGGTAGTCAAATTTCACATGCACTTAAGGGATCTTTATTTTTTTGTTTTTTTTTATGATTCACCAGCCTTGTCTAGGTTGTTAACCCGCTCTTTTCTACGGTGCCTCCACAGATGTTTCTGGCCAGCCCCTGAGTGGTAGTTTCAAAAGGTTTATGCAAATCATTCTACGTGTTCTGGAAAATTCAGAGGCATATTTGGATGATGTGGTAGTATTTAGTGAAATCGCCTAAGCAACGGTGAAGTACCCGGGAAAGGTAGTGGATACTTTTGGTTTTACAGGCTGACCAAGATGCTCGACTTGAGGGCCACCATAATGTATTTTAACACTAGGCCTACTTAATATGCATGTATTTGACAATGTCAATAACGTATGTATATCACTGTGGGTGTTTTATAGTTTTTTGGAACTATAGCTGTGGTCATCTTAAATTGGTGTCTAATTAAATGTGTAAAAATGAAGGTTATGTACTGTTATTTTGAACCTTGCGCAAGGTGGGGGGTGACCTACACAGGGTTATTTTTATCACCTAAAGGAAGGGGGGGAGTTTGGGTCCCCCCCTGGAAGTCAGGCCCCCTAGATATGGTGCCTTCAGAATGTATTCACACCCCTTTACGTGTTCCACATCTTTGTTACAGCCTAACTTTAAAATTGAGTCACTGGCCTACACGTAATACCCATGTCAAAGTGGAATTATGTTTTTAGAAATGTTACAAATGAAAAGCTAAAATGTCTTGCATCTAAGTAGTGAACCCCTTTCATGGTAAGCCTAAATAAGTTCAGTAGTAAAGATGTGCTTACACTGAACAAACATATAAGTGCAACATGTTAAGTGTTCCCATGTTTCATGACCTGAATTTTTTTTTTCTCGAGTACAAATTTGTTTACATCCCTGTTAGTGAGCATTTCTCCTTTGCAAAGATAATCCATTCACCTGACAGGTGTGGCATATCAACAAGCTGATTAAACCGCATGATCATTACACAGGTACACCTTGTGCTGGGGATAAAGGGACACTTTAAAATGTGCAGTTTTGTCACATCACAATGCCACAGATGTCTCAAGTTGAGGGAGTGTGCAATTAAGCATGCTGACTGCAGAATTGTCCACCAGAGCTATTGCCAGCTAATTTAATGTCCATTTCTCTACCATAAGCTGCCTCCAATGTCGTTTTAGAGAATTTGGCAGTACTTCCAACCGGCCTCACAACTGCAGACCACGTGTAACCACGTCAGCCCAGTACCTCCACATCTGGCTTCTTCGTCTGTCGGAGAGTGCTGAGGAATATTTTTGTCTGTAATAAAGCCCTTTTGTGGGGAAAGACATTCTGATTCCCTGGGCCTGGCTGCCAGGTGGGTGGGCCTGTGCCCTCCAAGGCCCACTCATGGCTGCACCCCTGGCCAGTCATATGAAATCCACAGATTAAGGCCTAATGAATTTATTTAAATTGACTGATTTCCTTATATGAACTGTAACTCAGTAAAATCTTTGAAATTGTTGCATGTTGCTTTTATATTTTTGTTCAGTATACATGGACTCTGCAATAACATTGTTTTTTATGACTACCGTATCTCTGTACCCCACACATACAATTATCTGTAAAGTCCCTCAGTCGACCAGTAAATTTCAAACACAGATTCAACCACAAAGACCAGAGAGGTTTTCCAATGTCTCACAATGAAGGGCACATATTGGTAGATAGGCACAAATAAAACAAGCATTCATTGAACATCCCTTTGATAATGGTGAAGTTATTAATTATACGTTGGATGACGTATCAATACCCAAGAACTACAAAGATACAGATGTCTTTCCTAACTCAGTTGCAGAAGAAGGAAACTGTTCAGGGATTTCACCATGAGGCCAATGATGATTTTAAAACAGTTAAATGGCTGTGATCGGAGAAACTGAGAATGGATCAACGTTGTAGTTACTCCACAATACAAACTAACCTAAATGACAGAGTGAAAAGGAAAAACAGGCCAAATATACGAGTTGCTTACCAAAACAACGCTGATGTTCCTATGGCTTAGTTACAGTTTTGACTTAAATCTGCTTGAAAATCTATGGCAAGATTTAAAAATGGCTGTCTAGTAATGATCAAAAACCAACTTGACAGAGCTTGAAGAACTTTAAAAAGAATCATTTGAAAATATTGTACAATCCAGGTATGAAAAGCTCTTAGGCTTACCCAGAAAGACAGCTGTAATCACTGCCAAAGGTGATTCTAACATGTATTGACTTGGGGGTGTGAATGCTTATAGATATTTCTGTATTTCGTTTTCAATAAATTTGCTAAAATTTCAAAAAAATATGTTTTGGGTGAGATTTTTATTTTTATGTCATCAATTTTGAATTCAGACTGAAACACAACAACATATGGAATAAGTCAAGGGGGATGAATACAGTCAGAAGGCAATGTATGAACACTTCATAAGACATGAAAACAATGTTCAGAATTACAGGAAATTGGACAAAAGCATCCTATTAACTTTTCATTGGAATCAAAATCCTCTTGTAGCCTCACTCTGGATTAGAAGTAATGTTATTTGTTCAATTCCAGCATTTCCTTGTAGTCCTTCATTTTCTTCATTTCATGTTAAGGCAAATCAGTTAAAAATAAATTCAAATGTTCAATGACGACCTAGGAACAGTGGGATAACTGCCTTGTTCAGTGGCAGAACGCTAGATTTTTACCTTGTGGGCTCGGGGATTCGATCTTGCAACCCTCCGGTGAGTAGCCCAACGCTTTAACCACTAGGCTACCCGCCGCCCCATGTACTATTGTTATTTACACACTTACATTGCCTCTATTTAGTAAAAAAAAACAGTTATTTTTTTTATTTCCCTCTGTGACAATGTATGTTTTAATAATTTAATGGCAGTTCTTATTTTGAACCGATTTCTGTGCCTTTTCTCCCGCTTCGGAAGCTGTCCCAATAATGTCTATGGTCCCAACACTGAGTTATAGACAATAAAGTGTCTTTGGCTGTGCTAGTAAATTCTCAGTTATAATTGTTCTAGCTTCATTACTCAATTACGACATTTAACAAACTAACCATTAAAATTTTAAAAATCCAAAACGCTCCGTGGATGATTTACCGGTGTAGCTCACTTGGTATATAGTAAAATAAATATATACAGCTTATACGATTAATCGCCCAGCCCTAAATTGGGGTGTTGGATGTGGATGCGCGTGCAAATCAGGTGCTATATGATGTCACGTCGATTTTCTGCACCCCAGCGGTCCCAATAAGGGAATTCGATTAATGCCCCGGAACTTCCCCGGTGAACCGGGTTTGATTATTTTCGTTTTGGAACCAGACTGCCTCCCAGGCGTGAGCCAGGTCCCCCATTTTGGCCAAAAGCGAAGTGGGCTCAAAATTAAAGTGGTGTAGGTTAAGCAGGTGGAGTAGGACTAATGAGCAGGATTCTATGTTTTCACAGGCAAAAGTAATTAATATTTTTGTTGTTGCACAAAAGCGTTTGATAAAAAGGATTTATCTGCCTTTCCAATTAAAACAAACTTGAAAATTCGAACATACATTTTATTGAAAATAGATGATGCATGTTTCTGAACGATGTATGCTGCCTTGTTGACAACATGACCGATCCGCACAGATTACTGTTCAATTTGAGATGGTTGCTCCTCCCTCCCCGCTTTTGCACGTTCATGTCACGGGCCATAGCAATTACGCCTAATCGAACTCCCTCAATGTTTGGGTATAGAAAGGTAGGCCTATATAAAGGCATGAGTTCGCACACGTTTCCCTCTGTAAACTTACATCACTGTTTGTACGGGTTAGAGAGGTCTACCAGTACTTTATCTGGTGTTTGGATAGCAAGCGCCTGGATTCGGGATTTGCAGCAACAGCATTTTCAACACAACCAGCCACGAGGTTAGTCAGCTGTTTTCTAGACGTGGCACTTTAAACAAGGATGACGACGTGGGTTTTCAATTTCTAATGTTTACATATTTTTCAAGAACTGCATACTAGTTGTATAATGATGGCTTAAGAAAATGCAGTATTCGAGTTGCTCTGCATTCTTAGAATTTTGGTTTGGGATGTGTTTGGGGCATCTGTGCTCAGTAGAGAGAGTAGGCTTTTGAAGAAGAGATGCGGGCACGTCGGGGTCTGAAAGATGTGATACTGATTAAGATTGAAGCTTTTTAGAAGATTCCATAGAATGAAAATCCACGCCTGATGATGCCCAAACAAAATGTAAAAAATCTACGCAACTTTAAGCATGAGATGAATCCCATCGGCGACACAAAATGCGCACACATTCGGTATGTGTTTGGGAATCCATTTAAAAATAATAACCATTGTTTTAACGATCTGTTAGTAACGTTGTCGCGTGCTATGTGATTTCTATCTGTTGTTTCACGATTCTCTAATTAAAATCCATCAACACCATACGTAATCACACCGGCTGTGCAATGGACAAAAATGCACTATCACCGGTTTGGCAATCACCCAGCGGCGGTTGAGGCTAGCGCGTTACTGGAACATTAGCACATTTGTGAAAACTCACAGTTGGAAAGGATAATTGGGAGGGGGGGGGGGGACGACGACGACATCCTTTCTATTAGAAATTAAATTGGCCCATTTTTTTAAAGCAACATCTGATAGTGATGATGCAAGAAGATCACACATTTCATGGCCAACATTTACATCCAATGGACACCAGTCATGACATTACCTGTTCTGTCTTGAACCCCCTCCAGTGAGAATCTGAACATGGTGCAGCTTTCTCCATCCCCAGCCCGGGATGTCTCTCCTTCACCTGAGTCCCCCGAGAAGGGGAGGCCGGGGAGCCTGAAGGCAGGTAGCCCCAAGATTGGCTCCCCTGGTGGGCTGAGTTCTCTCCAGCTGGCCCTGGCAGCCTCCACCACCATTTACCAGGGCTACGAGAGTTACATCGAGGACGGCCTCATCTGCCTCAAGCACAAGATCCGCAACCTGGAGAAAAAGAAGGTGGGTAGGATGGATGACTTGACGAGATTAGGGGTATGGTGGGTGTTTGAGTAGATGGAGACGTTACCATTCCTTTCAGGGTTTCCTGCATGTTACTATAAATAAAGACATTGTAAGTGTTTGTATCCACAGATTAAATTGGAAGACTACAGGAAGCGTTTGAAACATGGGGATTCACTCAATCAAGACCAGATAGTAAGAACAGGATTTCCAATTGTGGTAATAAAAGCAGTACATTTCTTTCAACCAGACGATTGAGATGTTTCCTTTTGAACTCTTTCCATGTGTCTCAGGATGCAGTGGAGAAGTATGATGAAGTGATCCACAACCTGCAGTTTGCCCAGGAGCTGCACAAGACCCTTGGTGGCCTAACACAGGAAGTAAGGATCTCTGTTTGCCACTGCTTATCATAGTGCTGCTGTGTGTATGAATGAGGATGGGCAGAGCAGCACATGCATTCCTTTTGGTAGACCAGGCGTAGTTTCTTATCCATAGTCAGAATGGTGCTTCTCCATTCATTTCAAGTGTCTGATAATAGGTCAATGAGGGTAGAAAGGGTGTGACCTATTGGATTGGAATCCAGCCTCGTCAATGGATTGTACACTGGAGGCTTTAGCCCATTGAACAGCTGAGTTGGGAATTAGCACACTGCTGGTCCATTCTCCTGCTTGAATGCCTTGATTGCTTTCATGGTAAAGTTTGCCATTCCTTGCTTCTGTGTATAAGTGCATGGTCAGTAATGTAGAACTGTTAGCTGGTCAACAGATCACTTGTTTCTCCAGATTTATGATGAATCATCTTGTATTTTTGCAAGACAACATAATGGACTTTAACTCACACCCATTCAGACATTTGAAATCCACAACAGCGAGTTGATTGGCCTAGGTCTAGTGATCAGGCCTATGTGTAGGAGTATTTTTGGGATTGGTCCATAGAATCCATCTAACCACCCCCCTTTAGCTGCTAAAGGCCCAGAAGAAGGCGTTGAAGAAGGAGCAGATGGCCAAGCAGGAGGTAGAGAGGAGGAGGCTGTGCATAGTGCTGCAGGTTAAGTTCCTCTTGCAGACCCTGCTGCAGCACGAGCACATCAGGAAGGACCTCCTCTCTGCCCGCAACCTCCAGGTTGCAGAGCTACAGAGCCTGCTTGAGCTCGCTGAACTACTGGGCGTGAAGAGGGACAACAATGTGAGGTACTGGGGAAATAGATGTGCGCACCATACACCCACACATTCTGTTGGACTTGAGGGACAACAGCATAAGTTACTATGAAACACACTCTCACATGTCTGTGTTGATTGAAGACTAGTCTGATCCCCCTCTACTGTGTCCCAGTTTGGAGGATCAGATGGAGAGAGCAGCCCTGGTCTACCTGGACCTGCTGGAGGGGAATAATAAAGCAGTAGCCGGAACCACCTGTGAGTTTAAACACTACCTGTCCTGTACTTTTTTTAAACACCTGCAGAGATACTCCATTTACTATGACTGGTATCCTCAACTTTATCTGCCATTTGCTGAACTACTTTAGCTGCCATGTTTAAAATGCATGCATTTGGATGTTTGCAGACAAGGTCCTGAAGGCTAAGTTGGCGAAGCTGATGGATTGTGGGTACTTTGATTGTGTACCGCCGCCTCCGAGCAAGAGTCCCAAGGAAGTAGAGGATCCGATGACCAAGAAGACGGTGTCTCAGACAGCCAGCCTCTCTAGTAAGTCTACAACGGTGCCACTATTCTTATTCAAAAGCTACTTATCAGACTGGGTATAGAACAATGAATGTATACAACATTTAGTCATTTAGCTGGATGTTATTTTGCCTTGCAGCCCTAATGATGTCAAACAAAAAAGATGTGCCTAGCAGAGAGGTAAGAACCACCAACATGCATTTCCTGCAAGTTGTGTGCCACTACTTTATCAACGTTCAACCAGCGTTCTCCTTAAGCTATTTACCTGAATGCACTGTGGACATCGTACTGTTGTGCTGATAGTCTGTGGGTGATGCCAGTTTCTTAACAGACACTACCTGCCTGACACAGACCCCAATGGGTGTCGAGACACTCCCATTACTCCGAACTGGAAGGCTGAGTTCCAGGCTATGAAGGAACAGGAGCCACCGGACTCGTGGGATATGGAGTCCGACTCCACTCAGCCTGTAATCCAGAAACCATGGAGAGGGGCGGCTGTGTTAATCTCCAAAGTTCCAGTTACCTCCAAGAAACAAAATGCCGAACCCAAACAGGTGAGCTATTCTCTGATACCTGAACTCTCAGGGCAGTTGGAACTTGAGACTAGTTGTGACCTCTAATAATGGTCAGGTTTAACACTGGGATTAGGCTAGCTGATCGTAGTTCAGATCAATCATACAACTCAATGACTATGTTTCCGCAGAGAAGAGCGAAGTCTAAAAGGGAGCGGGACGCCACAGCTGTGAGTACTCTTATCCTTGCATCTCTTAGGTTTGATGGACCTGTCCATATTACTCCATCATATTGTAATTTCCATCAGGCACTTCGTGTGGACACCCCTGTGGAGGTGTTCAACTCCCAGTCTTCCTTGCCCAAGGACCCCATCCTGCGCAAACAGCAGCTGGAGGACCTGATGACCAAGATCAGAGGCTCCTTCAGCTTCATGCAGGTACAGTACTGCTCAGAGGTTATTTCCAGGTGAAAAGCCATCGATCATTTCCAATGTTCCACCTGGGTCGGGTTTACCATGTCACACTGCGCCGAAAACAAAAATAAACGTTAAACAGGGAGGGACTACATGGACTTAAGTCTGTCTTTTGTTGGGTGCCTAATAAATACAATCCTGGATTAATCCCGTTTCCAGGACTCTCTTCTGGATGGAGAAGGATCACCCACTAACGGCCATCCTAGACTGGGCCGGCGTGCCTCTGGATCCCAATCTCCACTCGGTAGCCTACCATAACAAAGTTGTTATTTAAGTGGCTGACTTCTAGCAGAACAGAGAATATTTAACATATGTTTTACCTCTTATTCTCAACAGCACAGAGAGATTCAAGGAGAAGCCCGGTGGACCTTCTCCCCAAAACACTACATGTAAGATCTGGAGAAGTGTGTGAAATGGCACCATATTCTAGTGCACTAATTTTGACCAGGGCTTTGTTATTTAAGCTTTTGACTATTGGAGTAAGTATTTTAAGATAAATCTTTTTGTCCTCCCTCAGTCCACTCCATTGCCTTCTAAACTCCTCCCTGTTGATGACAAACCCAGTCTGACCAATGGAGATGGGGGTTGTCTAGAGAGCTGTGACCTGGACCTAACTACAGAGGACCTGGCTCACGTCATAACCATTGTAAGAACTCCCGTTTGTTAAATGAGACCCATTAAAGCAATGACATTTTCTTATTTTAGATTCCACAACTGTTATGAAGCTTTTTATAAAGCACAATGGTTGTCCTCTCCAGGATCCATGTCTGCTGCTGTCTGAGAGTGAGACTTCCTGCCCCGCTCCTCCTCCCCTCTACCGTAGGGAGTCCTCCATCACCCTGGATGAGAAGACCTCTGCTCGGGTAAAACAACTCATTCCCTGAACATGTAGGATTGGCAAGCCTAAAGTGCATACTATTCTGATTTTAGGTCTCCCCTGACAGTGCTCCCTCTCTGTACCCAGACTCCCATCTCTGAATCCGGTAAGCAATCCCCCTGTAACGGGGTGGTGCCTCCTTGTACCCCCACCCAAGGGCAGCCCTTTTCAACCCCTCCCAGCAGACGTACACTCCCCATGGCCCCCCCTGTTCCCTTCCAGACCATGCATTCGGTAAGTCTACCCTACCATACTTTTAACGTGGTCATAGAATGGGCAAAGAGGCTTTAGTCTGAATACACTCCTAGTTAGTCTGAGAGACATTTTAGTATGAGCCTTGGGTCTGTTTTGTCGTTGAAGGTATTCAAGGTGAACGCCCCCTTACTTCCGACTGGAGACTTTAAATCCGATATTATCCCCTATTCGGACTCCAACAGCCTGTGCTATGTCACCACCAGCACCCAGACCCCACCGGAGTTTGCTCCGTCGGAGGACGAACACCTACAGTCGGGTATGCCAGAGTTGTGTTCATTAGGGCAGGAAATAGAAAATGTTTTGCAACAGAAAACTCAAATTAGTTCATTGGGCAAGTCCAGGGGTGTATTCAATACGCAGGAAACAAGAGTTTCTATTGGACAAATTCAGTTACTTCTCTCCCCATTGTCATCCAGTTTGGTTCTTATTGGTAAACGGTTTCCATTGTAAGACGTAATGAATACACCCCTTGTTTGTCTGTTTTCTTCCTAATGAATACGACCAAGTCTACTCTTATTTCTCTCCCTTGGGCAGTGAACCAGTCTGAATGTCTGGCGGGTAGTGGTGGGCAGATCTTCCTGTCCCCTGGCCAATCAGGTGGCACCATGGGCCGTTCTGACCAATCATACTACAGAGGATCTGTTAGAGGTATTGCACGTGGTGGCAAGGGGCTGGCACACTCCTACTTTCGCTCTTCTGGTGGGCACAGAGGTATTTATCCTCTTCTCTCATCCCTCAATTCCATCTTTCATCCTTTCCCTCTATCCTATCTTGTTCTGCTTATGCATGTCTCCTACTGATTCAGATTGAGCTTCTAAACCTTAATGGATTGGATCAAGTAAACTCCTTTCCCTTGCCTCAACAGTTTCCACATGACATTATCATATTACAAGGTTTTGAGTTAGCCTTCACAATCCAATTTTCATCTGTCCCCTTCCCCTTGGGTTTGATGGGTTTCGTGCTGGTCTGTTCTCCCCAGGAGGAGGCTTCATCCCCCAGGCTCACCTGTATGGAGCTCGGGTAAGACACTGCTTCCCAAATCTGTGTGCACAATCAGATATTGTATGTACATTAGTATAGATTGCTGAAGTGATAGGTTTTGACTTGTTTAATGGTGTGTTCTTCACCATTAGGACACTGGCTACCAACACAGCTACAGGCGCGGTGGAGGCAATGCAGGACAAAGGCACAATAATAGTGGCAAGTTCACTTCATTCTTCTGGCTTGATACAAAACAAAATCTCTGATTGGTTGGGTATTTTGGGGGGCTTAGTTAACTGGCTTTTGATTGGTCCTCCGCAACAGGTTGGAGTGACTCCTCCCAGGTGAGCAGCCCAGACAGGGAGGGCAACTACTCCCTGGTGGACTCTGCCCACGGCGACTCGCTGCATGGTGTTGGCATGGACCTCACCCCTCATGCCCCCCACACCCTGATGCACGTACCCATGTACCCGCTCCCCCAGCATCCCCAGCCCCTTCGCGTGGCCTTCACAGCAGCCCGCACAGCCAACTACACCCCGGGCACCCTGGACCAGCCCATCGCCTTTGACCAGCTGCACAGCAACCTGGGGGAAATGTTCAACACCAACGTGGGTCGTTTCACCTGCCCAGCCAACGGCACCTACGTCTTCCTCTTCCACATCCTCAAGCTGGCGGTCAACGTGCCGCTCTACGTCAACCTGATGCGCAACGACGAGGTGATGGTGTCTGCGTACGCCAACGACGGGGCTCCGGACCACGAGACGGCCAGCAACCACTCCATCCTGCAGCTGTACCAGGGAGACCAGGTGTGGCTGCGGCTGCACCGCGGCTCCATCTATGGCAGCAGCTGGAAGTACAGCACATTCTCTGGCTTCCTGCTCTACCAGGACTGAGCTATTGTGGCCTCTTGAGCCAACATGGAGGATACAGGTGGAGGAGAGACTATTGCTTTGCACTAAAAAGGAGAAACTTACATTTTCCATTTCATGTGGCAGACTGCATACCCCACCCAGTGCTGGATTCATTGCCTACCCCAGTCCTGGAGTGTATGGGGTGTGTTCAATGTTCAAACCTTTCAGGATCACCCTTTTGTTTACCCTGTAAATTGCAACCACTAACTACTTCCGGGTCACTAAGGGGCAGAGGGGAAGACTTCCTGCTGGCTTGACCTTTCATGACCCATAATGTGAGAATTTTCCCATTTAATGTTTGGTTTTTGGTTGTGGTGCTTAGAGACCGACACTCCATTTTCTGACTAAAACTGTTAGATTGTGAATAGGTGTTACACATTAACCCAGAAAGCTGCCTCTACTATACACTACTGCTGCTGTATTGGCTGTCACACTTTTAGTTCTAGTAGCAGGTCCGCTTTAGTTACAATGTGTCAGGTCTCTAAGACCTTAAATGAGATGTTATGAATTGGTGGCTTTTTGTTTGTTTTCTGAATGACTGAGTAAATTCATTGAATGGCTAATGTATGGTGGGTGAAATATGAATTATAATGGACTGTACTTGACAATGCTAAGCACTTTAAATGCATTCTGTGCTGCCTTGCTGTGTGGGGTGATTGGGGTTGGGTGGGGATTATGGTGTGATTCTGAACACTAAAGGCCATATTGCCTATGGAGATGTAATCCCTCAATGTGCCTGAATAAAAAAATGTTTCAGCAGTTGAACAGAGTTGTCTTCTGTTTTTGCATGGCACTACCTCTTTCTTCACTTGTAGTGGTTGGTCCATCCATTGTCAGCAGTAGGCTATGCCTACTAAAATCTGTAAAGTCTTCCATAACAAGCCTTGGGTATCAAATCTAAAATCACTACTTAATAGGAAGGCAGTTAATGATGAGGGTGATAGACAGGCTTTAAGAGATGTACAACGTGAGATCAAAAGGCCCAGACAAAATAAGTGGACATGTGTTAAATCACTGTGCTGAACAATTGGCTGGTGTTTTTACAGACATTTTCCAATCCTCACTCGACCAGCAACACGTGCCAGTATTGAGGAAAAACTCTAATTTTACCAATTCCTAAAGCATCTAATCCCTCTGTGCTGAATGACATCCACCCTGTCGCCTTGACATCCTTAGTAATGAAATGCCTTGAAAATTGTGAAGTCATATTCTCAGCGTCACCCAGAAGCTCCTCGACCCATTTCAGTTTGCCTATCAGCCCAGCAGAGGAGTTGATGCCATTCTTACTCTCCTCAATATGGTCTACAGACATCTAGAGGGTGCCAAATCCCATGTTTATTTGACCTTTAACTAGGCAAGTCATTTAAGAACAAAATCTTATTTTAAATGACGGCCTAGGAAGAGTGGGTTAACTGCCTTGTTCAGGGGCAGAACAACAGATTTTTACCTTGTCAGCTCGGGGATTTGATCTTGCAACCTTTCGGTTATTCTAACCACTAGGCTACCTGCTGCCCCCATGTCAGGATTTTGTTTGACTTTTCTTCTGCCTTCAACACAATCCAGCCTTATGTTCTGGCAGAGACTAATTCGGGACTTCTCCTTAGATGGGGGGGCTGGTTTTGTGGCTGTTGGACTTTTTATTTCACCTTTATTTAACCGGGTAGGCTAGTTGAGAACAAGTTCTCATTTGCAACTGCGACCTGGCCAAGATAAAGCAAAACAGTTCGACACATACAACAACACACAGTTACACATGGAATAAACAAACACAACCAATAATACAGTACAAAAATCCATATACAGCATGTGCAAATGAGGTAGGATAAGAGAGGTAAGGCAATAAATAGGCCATGGTGGCAAAGTAATTACAATATAGCAATTAAACACTGGAATGGTAGGATGTGCAGAAGATGAATGTGCAAGTTGAGATACTGGGTTGCAAAGGAGCAAGATAAATAAATACAGTATGGGGATGAGGTAGATTGGATGGGCTATTTACAGATGAGCTATGTACAGGTGCAGTGATCTGTGAGCTGCTCTGACAGCTGGTGCTTAAAGCTAGTGAGGGAGGTAAGAGTCTCCAGCTTCAGAGATTTTTGCAGTTCGTTCCAGTCATTGGCAGCAGGGAACTGGAAGGAGAGGCGGCCAAAGGATGAATTGGCTTTGTGAGAGTGAGATATACCTGCTGGAGCGCGTGCTACGGGTGGGTGCTGCTATGGTGACCAGTGAAATATACCTGCTGGAGCGTGTGCTGCGGGTGGGTGCTGCTATGGTGACCAGTGAAATATACCTGCTGGAGCGTGTGCTACGGGTGGGTGCTGCTATCGTGACCAGTGAGCTGAGATAAGGCGGGGCTTTACCTAGCTTCCTGAGCCAACGGTCACAGTGGGTCGGACATACGCAACACCAACACAGGCTCTCCTCAGGGATGTGTTTTGTCCCCACTCCTGTACATCTTGTACACTAATAGTTGTACTAGTTCCCATCCTGACAGACACCTCGTTAAGTTGGCTGATGACACTGCCTTGATCAGCCTGTTGCACGATGACGAGGCACACCATGGCCCGGTCCTAAATGAGTGTTGTGACGAATCACACTTGGTCCTCAATAGCAATAAGACCAAAGAGATGTGCATAGACTTCAGGAAGCATACAACAAATACCTCTGCAACATCTATCAGAGGTCAGAACAAATATCTGGCTGTCCTCTTGGACAATAAGCTTCAGTGGAGTAAATATACAGACCTGATCTACAAAAAGAGTCAACAGAGACTGTACTTTCTCAAAAAGCTGGCATCTTTTAACGTTAATTGTACTGTACTGACTCTGTTTTACAAATCTTTCATTGAGAGTGTTTTAACTTTTTGTATTGTTTGTTGGTTTGGCAATGCCACTGTCAGCCAGAGACATATGCCTGGAAGGATTATCACCACAGCAAGCAAGGTACTTGGAGTCAGACAGGCAGGCCTGGATGAGATCTTTAAGGTCAGGGCCCTCCGTAAGGCTCACAAAATCATTTTAGACCCAAGCCACGCCCTGTACCCGGACTTTGAACTACTCCCTTCTGGGCGCAGGTATAGGGCACCCCTCGGCAGGAAAAACACAACTGGACAATAATTTGTGCCAGATGTGATATCCCTCCTAAATAGCTTGGGCTAATGTTCCTATTGACCCAGTGAGGCCAGCAGAATAGTCTCTTTTTATTGGTATGTAACTGTTATGAACGATGTATTGTCAATTTGTTTTGTATTTAAACACCATTTTAACGTGTACATAACACTGCAACATTTCCCAGCGGGGACAATAAAGTCAGTGAAGTAAAAGTAAAGAAAAGATGGCATCTTATCTCAATTGTTAAATGCACTTTAGATGCTGTACAGTTCTACTCAACGACATGCATCTTCTTGAAATGTATAGTGGAAAGGTAAGTGTATTAGTTTATTTTCCCAAAGGATATATTGTCATCTCTGCATGGTTTGTCACGTTTGTCAAATTATATCACTCTTTGCATTAGCACCTCAGCCTACAGATTACAGTGAATGTATTGCTGTCTAAGAGTAGTTGGCTATTCCTACAGGTATAATTACACCGTTAAACTAATGTAACAAGTGTGTAACATCACTAGCATATCCCTTGTACATTAAAAGTACAATAGCTTTGGTGAACTCTTGCAGTACTTCAGAGGAAGAGGTCACGCGACAGGGATAACTGGTCCCAAAATCTGTCTTCTGCAGCAGATGGCTTTTTTTTAAATGTTATGCTCACCAAGCAAGGAGTTTTTGTATGGAGGTCAATGAGTGTCAAATTTGGAGTTGTTCCTGTTCACACACGTATCTGCCCTCTCATTGGCTAGAATGGTCCCACGTGATCTTGCCGCCTCTCGACTGCCTTCCATTTTTTAAGACATTTCTTTCCACTGTAGAGCGGCCACTTGAGTATCTGGTTAATATAATGGATAATCTGTGCTTCAGTAGACTTCCTTCAAACTTGTGTTGTCTTAATTCAGTGCATTTATATGGTGTTGAGCACATTACATTGCAGTGTATTTGTAATACTAAATCACATTTTATAGGGTATGAATAACATGTGACATTGACACACTTCAGTTGTACTTTCTACTTGAATAGCTTTCTGTGTCACAATACATTTTAATAGTGTATAGAGTACATCTCAAATACTGGTGGTGTTCCCCTGCTCAGACGTTGATGCATCCCAGACTAAGGAAATTACCTCTAACATCATTTTGGGCAGTTAAATGTAACAAAACATAAAATGCAATCTGTTTTTTTAACAATATAATTTGTTTACTAGCATGATAGCTGTACTTTTAGTTCATGGTTGACGCAACTTGTTGGCCATTAGCTAGTCTGCGTTTCTCAATGAGTTCAAAGCACACGAATGCATCCAACTGGTATTTACAACTTCACAACTGGTAATTACCGCCTTCCCACTTGGTTTAAAAAAACGCTGCATAACATATTGGTCGTGTTCCCCTGCTTAGACGTTGCATGCATCAACCAATGATTGAGCGCCACGTCTTTGACTGTGCCATCGACTGACAGATTGCTATAACATATGCGGTTAGTTGATACGTAAAATACCTATCCAGGTGTTGTAAGATCTGGCATGCATCAGCAACATCTGGGCAGAGGAACGTGCCCAAAATGTGGGCACGTTGAAATCTTGTTGAAATCTTGTTATTAGAATGTCTCCCTTCAGACTCTGGTGTTGGCAGCTGCACTTCCTCCCTCATACGGGCCTCAGTCACCTGGGGCCCAGAAAGGGGAGAAGTCAGGCTTGTCTATCACATGTCCCTGTTGCTATGCAAAATATCAGAAAGAGAATAGGGCAAAGGAGGTCAGAAGGGAACATTGTTTCCATAGGTGAATGTGTATCTAATATGAACCATGTGAAGGTATGGTGTGAGTAATGGGGAACCAATCACTTGTCTCCACAATGTCTGTGCGTCAGTCACCCCCTCTTTGGGCCTTGGGGGAGATTATCCTCGAGATGGTATATAACCCAGAGGCTCACTCCACTCAGTGAGCTCTCACTCCATTCACATTGTTGGTGGTGTGACCAGTTCCCTCATCAATATGTTTTTAATAAAGTGAATCTCCTGATTGGTGATTGACCTTGTCTCTCCTCATTATTGATTAAAATATACACTACACGAGATATGTGCCCGTTGCATGCATCAACTAATGGTTGCATGCCATGTCATCAACTATGCCGTCGGGCACCAGATTGCTGTAACATATGTGGTTAGCTGATATGTAAAATACCTATCTAGGCGTTGTAAGATCTGGCATTCGTCAGCAATGTCTGAGCAGGGGAACACGGCCAAGTACTGCAGAAAAATCTCGCTTACCCCCTACCCTGGAGGGGAGCCTGTTCCTTATTGGCCACCACACACCTCCATCAAAAAACAATAACAACCACCTGGAAAGAGGCGGGCCAATCCTATAAAAGGTTTCTCACCTGCATTTATTATCCCTCTTTCCACCAACAAAACTAGTTCAACAGAGTCCTACAGATTGTACACTGTAGAACGTAAGTAATGTATTATTGTGGTGGTCAATGTTAAGTATATCCCTATTGTAAATGTATATATTGTTTGTAACAGAACCTCGCAGACACTAGCTAGCCCTCTTTGCAAAATTGGCTTGAGCAAGATGAAAAGCTAGCCAGCCAGGTAAATTAGCCCCTAGCTCTTGGATATCTATTCTCTATATGAAGTGTCCCAGTTCAGCTATTGTTTCTCTGGAGCAGGTCTCCTGGGGCCCTGGACATCTCAGGAGGGCAAGCCTACAGCAAATGGGAAGGCGTGGAGATGGCTGCTAAGGCCAATGCTATGCTGATGGCCAAGGGGAAAACTGATGGTTCCTCTGCCACTACCTGATAAGGTGAGCAAGTGTTCATGTAACTTTCTCTTCCTCTGTCCTGGTCCTGAGGAACCACTGCCCAGGCTTTTGATCCAGCCCTAAGGATCAATTATCCATTGAGACTCAAACTACAGACTAGATTTTGTTCATACTTGTGTTTGAAAACTGTAATTATTGTCAAGTACAAAACGGTGTACCAAACATTAGGAACACCTTCCTAATATTGAGTTGCACCCACTTTTGCCGTCAGAACAGCCTCAATTCGTCGGGGCATGGACTACAAGGTGTCAAAAGCATTCCAAAGGGATGCTGGCCCATGTTGACTCCAATGCTTGCTGGATGTCCTTTGGGTGCTAACCCATTCTTGATACACACAGGAAACTGCTGAGCGTGGAAAACCCCAGGAAGTTGCAGTTCTTCACACACACACAAACCGGTGCGCCTGGGACCAACCATACCCCATTCAAAGGCTCTTCAATATTTTTGTCTTGGTCCATTCACCCTCTGAATGGCACACATACACAATCCATGTATCAATGCTTAGAAATCCTCCTTTAACCTGTCTCCTACCCTTCATCTATGCTGATAGAATCAGTGATCAATCGGGGATCATAGCTTTCACTTGGTCAGCCTGTCATGGAAAGAACATGTTCCTAATGTGTTGTACACTCAGTGTACAGTATGTAGCCAAGTCCCATTGCTGGTGGTAATAGCTGAGATCAGTTGATACCATGAGGCCCTCACTTATACCACCTCCTATAGTAAAACAGCAGAGTGAACAACCCAGACACACCAGGGTTACTGCTGCTGCTCAACCGCTTCTCCAGGCAGCCAGTCTCTAACGCAGTGCTGTTCCTTGGGACTGTACAGGCTTTTGTTCCAGCCCAGTACTAACAAACATGACTCAACCAATCAGGGGCTTTAGTAGCCCACTGGGCAAGAACTAAAGCCTGGATGGTTTCCCTGGAGTGTCTAACACTGTAACTGCATGATATTGTATGACCATGATATAAGATCTTTAGTGTATGTATACTGAACAAAAATCTAAACTCAACATGCAATGATTTTACTGAGTTACAGTTCATATTAGGAAATCAGTCAATTTAAATAAATAAATGACGCTGTAATCTTTGGGTTTCACATGACTGCACAGGGGTGCAGCCATGGGTGGGCCTGTGAGGGCATAGGCACACCCATTTGTCAGCTAGGCCCACCCACTGGGGAGCCATTCCCAGCTAATCAGAATGAGTTTTTCCCCCACAAAAGGGGGAAATAAATTCTCCTCAGTTTCATCAGCTGTCCGGGTGCCTGGTCTCAAACTGTGACAACCCTCCCACTCCGTCTGCCGAATTCCTTCTCTCTGCTCTTGTTTTTCTTCAAAGCATGTCAGTGGGCGGAGCCAGGAGGGTCGTCAGCTAAATGGGACACACATGGGCTCGGGTGTGTCCTGGGGATAAATACACCCCCCCCCCCATTCACTGAGGAGACTCTCCATGCAGAAACACTGTTGGATTTTGTTTGTTGTGTTGGCAGCTTGCAACACCCCTCATCACAGTTATGCATGCAACCACTCACTTACACACCATTGTTACTTGTTTATAGTTTACTTTAGTTAATAAATAGATTTTTGTTACTCCTTGATCTCCAAGTTGTCTCCATTTTGGTTACGAGCCGGTTTGTGACGTGGGGGCTTATCTGGGATCATAAGGTTGGTTTTTAAACATTTTGGTGGATAGTACTTTGTTGCTTTATGATGGGTTAATGCTATTTGGGATGTGCTTTGGTTGGTATTCACTGCCTAGTCATAAGTCTTCGGTATAGTGCCTTAGAGACGTATCAGTGTTTTGGTTGTCCGGTGATAGCCATGCGACACATTGTTTTGATGACCGGGAGACCCAATACTAGTGTTATGCTAACTGGTGTGAGTAATTTGTTTGGGAGAAAATGTGGAGTTAAAGTGATAACTCTGTAGGTGTTTTGTTTCTTTTGTGACAGCTTTTTTGAATTGCTTCGCTTGGTAGGCCTCGTGTCGGCCGGTTTTATTTATTTTTTTACTTTTTGTTGTTGTTGACCACTGGTGGCTAGTTGGTGGTCTGCGTTTGGAGAGTAATGTTGGTTAGTTTCCAGGCCCCTGCCTACGCTGGAAACTCTTGTACCAACAGCAAGTAGAGCATCGGTCTGAGTAGGTGAGTACAATCTACTGTGTACCTCAGTGGGAGATTTGGTTAGGATAATGTCATTTGTTACCCGGAGCTATAGCCTGTCTTTTCCCCTGTTAGGCTTAGCGGTGTGTTCCACTTTGGAATATGCTGGGCATGGTTATTGTTTTGTTGGTGTGGTGTCCTGGGGTCCTTGGTGGTCCCTGGTTTGATGGGGGTGATGACCCTCCCACTCTGACAATCTCTTAGTTTGTCTTAATAGGATGTCGGTGGGTGGAGCTGGGAGGGTTGTCAGCTAAATGGGACACACATGGGCTCGGGTGTGTCCTGGGGGTGAGTTCACCTTCCCCCATTCATTGACTCTCCACAGCCATGCAGACACACCGTTAGATTTTAGTTGTGGCTGTTTTTGTTTGCTTTGGCACCTCAACACCCCTCATCACATGTATGCACGTAACACTCACTTACACTACAGACGACACACACACACCATTGTTACTTGTTTACTTTAGTTAAATATTTGTTATTCCTTGATCTCCATGTTGTATCCCTTTTTGTTACGGGCTATGAGCCGGTTCATGACAGACATCCCGCAGGTGAAGAAGCCGGATGGAGGGGCCTGGGCTGGCGAGGTTACACATGGTCTGTGGTTGAGGATGGTTGGATGTACTGCAAAATTCTCAAATTGTTGAGTCAGCTTATGGTAGAGAAAAGAAAATTGCATTCTCTGGCAACAGCTCTGGTGGACATTCCTAGAGTCAGTGTGACAATTGCATGCTCCCTCAACTTGTGGCATTGTGTTGTGACAACTGCACATTTTAGAGTGGCCTTTTATTGTCCCCAGCACAAGGTGCCCCTGTGTAATGATCATGCTGTTTAATCAGCTTCTTGTAAACCACACCTGTCAGGTGGATGGATTCTCTTGGCAAAAGAGAAACGCTCACTAACGGGTATGTAAACAAATTGAGAGAAATATTTGAATTAACTGTTCAGCAGGCTTATTTATGGCTTGGGGTAGAAGCAGTTAAGGTGCCTTTTGGTTCCAGACTTTGCACTCTGGTACCGCTTGCCGTGTAGCAGAGAGAAGTCTGACAACAGTATCCTCACTGGAATAGAATAATTATCAACCTTTGAAAGCAGTATTAATGATGAGATTATGATTTGAATCACTGATCTGATTAGCTTAAACAATAAGTTGGGAACCTGGAAACCAACAGTTATATTAAACTATAACTTTGTTGGTTACCCTGTCTTATCTTTTAGGGTGTTTTATTTATATTATGCACTTGGATATTATTCAGTAATGTAAAGTGACTTACTAATAATTGTAACCATTTTGTCACTTAAGAAAAACCCTCAAGGTTCCAGATAAACCTAGAGGTCAAACAGGGAAATGGTTCCATTTCATTTTTCCCATAGGGGATTTTAGGAACACTTAAAAAAGGGCTGTTTTGTGTAGGCCAACCCTGGTGTGACATGATAACCATGTAAATCTCTCTCGGACAAGGTGACTTATTAATATATTTGTCCTCCAACCTGTTCATGTCTTCTTTTTTTTAAATAAATTGTAATATGAGTTATATTCTGATATCTCATTTTAACCAGCATTCTTTGTGCCAAGTACTGTGATAACCCTCCTACATTTGACATTGCAGTCATTTGGATGCTCTTACCAAGAGTCAAGTTTCTTGCTCAAGTGCACAGACAGATTTTTCACCTAGTTGGCTCTGGGAGTCAAAACGGCAACCTTTGGGTTACTGGCCCCTCTCTCTCAAAGGGGGTCCAATGGACTACCTGGAGAGGCCCATCCTGACTATCTTACAGTACATGTAGGCTATGCAGCTCAGCCTCAGAACAGCTGTGTTCTGCAGGGTTTTTTGCTCACTGAATACTCTAATAAACTCATCCATGACCAGGAACTTGGCTCTCCTTGACTCGACGCTGGGTGGGAAAACTACTTTGGCCGGGGTAGGCGGTCATTGTAAATAAGAATTTGTTCTTAACTGACTTGCCTAGTTTTTTTTTTTTTAAATAGCGTCAAGGACTGGATAGAAGATGCTCCTTCAAAAAAACCATCCTTGTTCATTCCTACGCTTATCAAAAGTGGATGTGACTACAGTCTTCTGTTGCCTTTTGTCACCTTGTCAATGCTGAGATTGCACTGTTGAGCAATATAGATGACCTTTCTCCTTAGCTCCGTTAAGTAACTAATCTCTACTGCTGAAATGTATAATGACGTGGTTATAGTCCACAGCTCTAGCTAGGTCAAGTGAGGGTGACTGAAGCATGTCAGAAATACATTTGGTGTCACCCAGCACTTTCCTAAATGTCGCTAGCAGCCCAATAAAAGTTATGTTAATCTGGTTAAGTAGGCCCTGTGCCTTCCAGACCTGTTCTCATGGCCTACATCCTCAAGGACAACACCGCAGCTAGTCTGTCCATCAGATTGCGGCAGGCATTGTGCCTGCATATCCATCTGGTGTCACTGAGCTTCTATGTATAGCCATTCAAGTACATTTTTATAATAACAAAAGAGCTACAAATACTCAGGTTAGCTAAAACGAGTTTGTCTTGAACTTTTATAAAATATTTTAGTGACTTTTGCTCCATTAAATGTCTGTAACCATTTGACCTAAACCAAGCTACATTTGATAGCATTATATTCTGTAATGTTACTGGGAGAACCACAGAAATTAGCAAGCTAGCCTCTTCGTTAGTCTGACAAAGTAAGATGGCTCATTAGCTAGCCCTACAGCATCATTTAGCTAGAGTTCGCCTACTCTATTCCCAGTCCATATTATTATTTAAAAGCAGCATTTATTTCAACAGTGGGTGAGCCAGAACAAATGCACCGTCTTTTCCAATTTGCGGCAGTTAGCCTAGCAATGAAGAACTTTGGGTCAGTAAAGGTGGAAAAATCTGCCCTAGAGCAAGGCAGTTAACCCCCAACAACTACTCCCCGGGCGCCGTTGACATCAATTTAAGGCAGGCCCCCGCACCTCTCTGATTCAGAAGGGTTGGGTTAAATGTGGAAGACACATTTCTGTTAAATGCATTTAGTTGTGCAACCACCCCAGCTTAAATATGAACTTGAGGTTGCTGGAGTTTGACAGGGTTCCCATCTTCCCCAAACCCTGGAGCTTTTCCGGGAGTTTTTTTCTTTTTACCACGTGACCTGATTAGAAACTCTAGTCCCATCGCCCATATTCAGCCTTTTTACAACAGTCTAATCACATCAATGTGTAAGGTCCAGCGTTTTACCTGATTAGGCTACCAGATCAGGGAAAAACTAAAGGCCCCAGGAAAAATGATTTGCTTCACCACTGGCACCTGTGGTGTGCCGCCTCTGCTCTGTATGGTTGCAATTAATGCTGCCTGTTACCCTCTCAAATGCCCAGTTCAGTTTGTAGGCTAGGCTTACAGGGTGCAAAAAGCCTGTGTCCAATGCATATCTCCTGGGTTCTGGTTGAGAGATGCAATTTTTATTTTTATTTCACCTTTATTTAACCAGGTAGGCTAGTTGAACAAGTTCTCATTTGCAACTGCGACCTGGCCAAGATAAAGCAAAACAGTTCGACACATACAACACAGAGTTACGCATGGAATAAACAGTCAATAATACAGTAGAAAAATCTGTATACAGCATGTGCAAATGAGGTAGGATAAGAGAGGTAAGGCAATAAATAGGCCATGGTGGTGAAGAAATTACAATAGCAATTAAACACTGGAATGGTAGGGTGTGCAGTAGATTAATCTGCAAGTGGAGATACTGGGGTGCAAAGGAGCAAGATAAATACAGTATGGGGATGAGGTAGATTGGATGGGCTATTTACAGATGAGCTATGTACAGGTGCAGTGATCTGTGAGCTGCTCTGACAGCTGGTGCTTAAAGCTAGTGAGGGAGGTAAGAGTCTCCAGCTTCAGAGATTTTTGCAGTTCGTTCCAGTCATTGGCAGCAGAGAACTGGAAGGAGAGGCGGCCAAAGGAGGAATTGGCTTTGTGAGAGTGAGATATACCTGCTGGAGCGCGTGCTACGGGTGGGTGCTGCTATGGTGACCAGTGAGCTGAGATAAGGCGGGGCTTTACCTAGCTGAGACTTGTAGATGACCTGGAGCCAGTGGGTTTGGCGACGAATATGAAGCGAGGGCCAACCAACGAGAGCGTACAGGTCGCTGTGGTGGGTATTATATGGGGCTTTGGTGACAAAACGGATGGCCCTGTGATAGACTGCCTCCAATTTGTTGAGTAGAGTGTTGGAGGCTATTATGTAAATGACATAGCCGAAGTCGAGGATAGGTAGGATGGTCAGTTTTACGAGGGTATGTTTGGCAGCATGAGTGAAGGATGCTTTGTTGCGAAATAGGAAGCCGGTTCTAGATTTAATTTTGGATTTTGCTCAACTGACTGGAACAATTTTGAAGCTGTCTTGCCAAAATCAATTCAAGTAGCCGATAAAGGTTGTGTTGCTATATAGATTACATAGCCTATGGCCAGACAGGATGATATTAGGTATATTGTCGTAAGTTACTCCAATGACTGTATATATGGTGACACCAATCATTCCTATATGAAGCCTTAATAGCACATTGAACCAATAGCTACCCAGATGATCTGCATTGACCCTTTTTGCACTAACTATTTTTTAACTCATCACATACACTCTTACTGTTTACCTATCCTTCTGCCTAGTCACTTTATCCCTTCTTCCAGTGCATTCAGAAAGTATTCAGACCCCTTCACTTTTTCCACATTTTGTTACATTGCAATCTTATTCTAAATTTGATTCCATTTCCTCACCATATGGAACATTTCTGGGATCTTTTATTTCAGCTCATGAAACATGGGACCAACACTTTACATTTGCGTTTTATATTTTTGTTCATTGTATGTAGCCTTAGAAATAAGGTTTATGAAATCAGTAACATTAATATATTGGCCATCTGAGTCTCACTATAATAATCCCTTTGATACAGCAGTAGCAATACCTGGGATATAACATCTAGAGAACAGACAGGAATGCCTATGGTTGAGTTGTACATTTTCAGAGTTATGTTCTTGTAAAGTTTAGAGGATCTCATGCCTAATGCCGTTGAAGTGTTGTGGTTGCACATTCACCTGCCTCATCTAAGCCTCTTCTTTAGGGTGCTGCTATAGGCCACTAAGTGATAACTAGCAATAGTTCATAATGCAAAGGATGACCCGAATATAGAATGGTTTTCAAACTGTCTTTTAAGATAACTGCTCACTGTAACCAGCAGTGCCTGTAATCTGGTTCAGGTTATTAATCAACCTATGAGGGTGTTTAAAAACAGTACAGAAACTATATAATCGACGTGTATTGATCACATTTTGACCAATGCTGCATAACTCTCTGAAGCTGTATCCAGACCCTTTGGCTGTATTTGGATGGACATATCTAGAAAAGCCAAAGTTCCAAAGGCTGGGTCTAAAATAGTGTGAGATCATACAAAACGTTTTGTACTGATTCCTATGTCGGGAGATATAAAACATATTTGTGGTCTGTGTGTAATGAGGAGCATCCCAGACACTGCACTTGATGCATTTACAAAGTAGTTTATTCCAGTTATTGATAAGCTTGTGTAACAGTATAGCTTCCGTCCCTCTCCTCGCCCCAACCTGGGCTTGAACCAGGGACCCTCTGCACACATCAACTGACACCCACGAAGCATCGTTACCCATCGCGCAGAGCAAGGGGAACAACTACTTCAGGTCTCAGAGCGAGTGACGTCACCCGATTGAAACGCTATTAGCGCGCACCACCGCTAACTAGCCATTTCACATCGGTTACATTTACACCTAATAAGAAACGGACTGTTAGAACTTAAAGCCGTCTGGTTGAGGGATGAGGCAAAAAGAGTGAAGTCTGGCTGCACATCTGATTGGCAAACTTACTGTATGGAGAAATGATGACTAAACTGAAAATAAATTGTATTATTAAACCAAGATGAATTACAAGATATGATAGAAAAAAAGCTTTCAAATACTGTAAATGAAATTATGGACAGACTAATTCAACTATTTTGCATTGAATCAGATTGCTCATTTATCACAACCTTTTGATGGTGCCAATTACTTGAATTACTGTTTCAGTAGCAAACGTAGTCATGAAACGCCAACAACAAACTGAGCCATCCTATTCATGCACGAAATACCTAATAATTAAAGAAAAGCATTGTAATTTAAAATTCTGTAATGTTAGTTTGGGTGAGGAGGAAAAATGTATTGTCCATAAATGAGAAACCCCTGCTTTTGAATATTTAGAACGCTGCTGAGGATGGCAGCCGCACGGCCGGTCCGCTCTGTAGGTAGGATTAGGCCGACGCCTGTGGCAGCAGATTGACGAGGGCGGTCTTTTCTGAGCTAAACTGACCAAAGGCTCACCAACAACACACAACCTCACATAATTCTGACCAAAAACACTCTCAACCAGTGGCATATGGGCTTTTTAGGTGGTTTCTGATGCCGCCCTTTAATAAGCAGTGCTCACTTTGTCAATGGCAGGGACGACAAATAGTTTGCTTGTCCATTACCAGCGCGCCTCTCCAGAGACGCATCTCTGCAGCGCTCCACCAACATGCCGTCCAAAAATGTACATAAATCATGTAGCAGATATAGGATATGGACGAAAGTATGTGGCCTTTTCTGTAGCCTACAGGCTGGATATAAAATGTATGACAATTTAATGAGACGGACACTTTTTACATCATGAAGCTTCTCCGATCAAATAGTCTAACCTATATGGCTCTATCAAAAAAAATGTAAAAAATGCGCTATCATGTTAATTAACAACGTATCCTAAAACTACGACGGGTTTAAGTAAAATGGACAATCACTGTTGTCCATGATTAGTGGTTTAAGTTTGTGTCCGTAAGTTTTTTTTTTTTGGACAAGCTGATCATAGTGAAAAAGAAAATACTACTGCATTTTCCGCTGTGTAAACACATTGCAAATAGGCTTGCGATAACTCCCGATAAAGTTGGGTAGCTGATATTCAGAGTTTACATAGTCAAATTGATTAGTCACAGCAATCAGGACTGATAAAGCCAATGCAATGACCTGATTAACAAACTGTGGACCTACCACATGGGTGTGCATTCATAAAATTCCATTGCTGGCCGACATTGTAGGCTACACCCCAGTAAGCACGAGCAAACATCTTTGTTTGGTCCTGTCCGGACATAGTTTTTATGTTTTGCAAACTGTATGCTACCAAAAAGATTGGCATTCATTAAATTAAAGGCAACACTCTAGTCTACACCTCAGTACGCACGGACCGACGCTGATACCTTTTGGAAGTCTTTTTTTTTTGGTGCAGTTCCGGAAGGGCCTTGACTTCTACATCAACTGAACATTGGTTTTTGGTACTTCCGGACCAAAGCTGAACCAATCATAGACGTCTATGTATGGCTCAGATTTGGTGGTGTCCAGACCGGCCTTGATTTCAACATCCACGGATAATTTTGGCCTGGTCCAGACCAAATCTGAACCAATCATAGCCTTGATGTGTATAAATGACTTATTTTCAACTTTCATTCAGAACCAAAAATGTGCCTGATTTCAACATCTGGAAAATACATATTATCAACGACTCCAGGCTGTGTCACAACCAGCCGTGACCAGCCGTGGGAGTAGCAGCAATGAGACAAGATCGTAATTGGATATCATGAAATTGGGGAGAAAAAGGGGTAAAAAAAAATATATATACACACACACACACACACACTAAAATAGTGGGAGCTGTACTGTTAAATTTCAGTGCAGCCTTTTGATGTTATTGACCACAACGTGTTGAAAAATACTTATGACATTTCAACCTCTGCCATATCAGATTCAGAGCCATCTATCTAATAGATCAGAGGGTTCTCTTTAATGGATGCATCTCTAATGTTAAACATCTAAAGTGTGGTGTGCCCTCTACGCTTTCCTATTTTTTACTAATGACCTGCCACTGGCATTAAAACAAAGCCTGTGTGTCTATGTATGCTGATGATTCAACCCTATGCGCTCAGCATCCACAGTTAGTGAAATCCCTGCAACCCTAAACAAAGAGTTCCAGTCAGTTTTAGAATGGGTGACCAGTAATAAACTAGTCTGGAACATCTCTAAGAGCATTGTATTTGGTAAAAATATTTCCCTAAGTTCTAGACCTCAGCTGAATCTGATCACTAATAATGTTTCTGTTGAGACTAAATTACTTGGTGTTACCTTGGATTGTAAACTGTCATGGTCAAAAACATATTGATTCAATGGCTGTAAAGACTGGGAGAGGTCTGTCTGTGAGATGCTCTTCTTTTTTGACACCACACTCCACAAAGCAAGTCCTGCAGGCTCTAAAATACTCTTATCTTGATTATTGCCCAGTTATATGGTCAGGTGCTGCAAAGAAGGACCTAGAAGAACTGTTTACATCTTAATCAACATCTTAATCAGTATTATCAGAGGGTTAATGTCAATACTATGCATGCCAGTCTCTCTAGGCTAAAAGGTAGAGGAGACATTGCCTGCATCACTTTTCTTTCAATTGGGAGTGTTAAATTCCCACTCGTTTGCATAGTCAATTTACACACAGCTGACACACACACTTACCCCACCAGACATGGATCTTTTCAGTCCCCAAATCCAGGACAAATTCAAGAAAACGTACAGTATTATTTAGAGCCATCATTGCAAGGAACTCGGTTCCATCTCAGATTGCTCAAATGGACAGCAAAGGAGGTTTAAAAAAAAAACATGAAGCAACACCTCATTGCACAATACTGCTCCCCTATTTAACCTAGATTGTTTTGTGTGTGTATACTGATATGTAGGCTGTGATGTTTTAAATGTATTTACACTGAACATAAATGCAACATGTAAAGTGTTTGGGTCCCATTTTTCATGTGCTAATAAATATCCCAGAAATGTTCCATATGCACAACACGTATCTCTCTAAAATGTGCATTTCTCATTTGCCAAGATAATCCATCCACCTGACAAGTGTGGCATATCAAGAAACTGATTAAACAGCACGATGTAATGGCTTAACCATAAATCATTAAACAGGTACACCTGTGTACATAAATCGCTTCCAACACCGTTTTCGAGAATTTTGCAGTACATCCAACTGGACTCAACTGCAGACCACGTGAATGGCGTTGTGTGGGCAAGTGGTTTGCTGATGTCAATGTTGTGAACAGTGTCCCATGGTCGCAGTGGGATTATGATATGGGCAGGCATAAACTCGCGACAACAAACAAAATAGCATTTTATCGATTACAGTGTAAATTCACAGACATACCGTGACGAGATCCGGAGGCCCATTCTCGTGCCATTCTTCCGCTGCAATCACTTCACGTTTCAGCATGCTAATGCACGGCCCGTGTCGCAAGGATCTGCACACAATTCCTGGAAGGTGACAATGTGGCAGTTCTTCCATGGCCTGCATACTCACCAGACAGGTCACTCGTTGAGTATGGTACGCACAGGTTGTCTACATTACAACCAGAAACACAATGAGAGTATATGCTGTATTATGCTAATGTTTTACAGGCATGTATAGATTGGTTCCCCAAGGACCACGCTGTCGTCAAATAAAATGTATCAATGTTTATTTTAATGTTAAGGACTCTTGAAAGATGAGTCCGAATGAGGACAAAAATATCCTAATAAAATGTGTTTTGTGAAGGCTACCTATGTTATACTAAGTGTAGTCTACTTATAAGTAAGGCTGAGCGTTGACTGGAAGCCCGACGTTAAATTGCATTGAATTCTACTTCAGGCAGAAACTAGTGTTTGAATCAGGAAAGTTTCCTCTCACGAACTCTACAAGCGAGAATAGAATGTTGAATAAGGGCTGAGAGAATGTTGCAGGAAATGTGCTGTAAAACAGGGGCATAGAGGAAATGTGCAGTTGTATTGCTCATCTCATGATGTTCAACACATTTTGCGCTTAGAGAATTTATTATTTTTAAAGCTAAAAACGAGGTGTTGACTGTGATAAGGGCACAGGGTTATTTGCCGTCTTGGTCGCTAAATGCAGTCCAGCCAACTATGCATTGGCAGTGAGACACGCATTTGACCCTCTTCTCACGCACTCACCTCACACCTCTTATCTCACGCATTGAAAAGTACTTTTTTTATTTAACTATTTCGTCCATTGTATAGTCGGCGAGTTAACTTTTCATCTATGCTCCAAATTGTTTTGAAATCGGAGCATCTGTGCCTGCAATTTAACATCACGTGCGTAACCTCTTGTCATGTCTTGCCACAGCACTGTGAACTGCGGCACATTGTAGCGTATGACTGGTCTAGTTATGTAAGGGATTGGATGGATGTTTTAAAGAAACGCCCCTCAAGATTGGAGTTGAATGGAGATCAAGAAAGTTATCCACTCAGTTGATGAAACTGTGAAAAGAGTAATTCTGTTTTTATGTACAATATTGTCAAAAGTTATGTTGTTTTTACTCCCGTCCCCATTGCACAAGGCAACCTTTAGACAGCATGTACTAAAGTCGATTTAGAGATTGGCATTTAGGCTCTGACAGCGAAAAGGCAGCAGCAGACCAACAGTGTGTTTTAGCAGGGACGTTTGGTAGGGTGACCTGATTTGTAACTATGTACATTTTGTTAAACAGATTGTGAACCCGAAAGTGTGAGTTTGATTCTAGAGGGGAGGGGACAATAAATATAAATACATTTGGTTTGGGTGTAGTGGCAGATTTGTCTACTTGTCTTAAGGAGATATTATCTATTTATTTTGGTATGATCAGTGGAACAATTCTCATTCTTAACAATGGGCTAAAATAAAGGGGAAATGCTCCTCAGTTTCATCAGCTGTCTGAGTCTCAGACTATCCCGCAGGTGAGGAAGCCAGATGTGGAGGTCCTGGACTGGCATGGTTATATGTTGTGGGGCCGGTTGGACATACTGCCAAATTCTCTAAAACAAATCCCCCCCCCGACCTACACATAGTGGACTCTCCGAGAGGACTTACATCCAGAGCACAGCGCCACACCCCCACCCCAACCAATCAACATCCCCCAAACCAAACGACCAACAACATTGGACACTTTATGGAAAAGCCATCATTATCTCCTGGGATATCCGAGGCCTGAGGTCATCTGCCTTTGGCATAAAGAGCAGGAAGCTGGATTTCACCAAATAAATCAGAAATACAGACATTGTCATCCTACAAGAAACATGGTATAGAGGAGACGGACCCACTGGTTTCCCTCTAGGTTACAGAGAGCTAATAGTCACATCCACCAAACTACCAGGTGTGAAACAGGGAAGGGACTCGGGGTATGCTGATTTTGTATAGAGCAGACCTAACTCACTCTTAAATTAATCAAAACAGGAACATTTTACATTTGGCTAGAAATTCAAAAGGAAATTATCTTAACAGAGGAAAATGTCCTCCTGTGTGCTACCTATATCCCCTCACTAGAATCCCCATACTATAATGAAGACAGCTTCTCCATCCTGGAGGAGGAAATCAATCATTTCCAAGCCTAGGGACATGTACTAGTCTGTGGCGTCCTAAATGCCAGAACCGGATAAGAACCTAACACCCTTGGCACATGGGGACAAACATCTGCCTGAGGTGACAGCATCTCCCCCCCAGGCACAACTATGACAACATAACCAACAAACGGGTCACAACTCCTGTATCTCTGTCGCACGCTGGGTATGTACATAGTCAATGGTAGGCTTTGAGGGGACTCCTATGGTAGGTACACCTATAGCTCATCTCTTGGCAGTAGTACTGTAGACGACTATCACTGACCTCAACCCAGAGTATCTGAGCGTTCAGTCAGCCCACTGACACCCCTATCAGATCACAGCAAAATCACAGTCTACATGAACAGATCAATACTCAATAATGAGGCATCAAAGCCAAAGAATCTGAATAATTTTAAGAAATGCTATAGATGGAATGTAGTGTGGAAACCTACCAAAAAACTATTAGGCAACAACAAATTCAATCCATTTTACACAACTTCCTGGACAAAACGTTCCACTGTAATTCTGAAGGTGTAAACTTGGCAGTATAAAATCTAAACAGTATATTTGAGCTCTTAGCTTCCCCATCAAAACATTTCAAACAGAAAACCAAAGAAAATTTACAACAATGACAAATGGTTTGATGAAGAATTCAAAAACCTAAGAAAGAAATTGAGAAACCTATCCAACCAAAAACAAAGTTCCAGAAAACCTTAGTCTACGCCTTCACTATGGTGAATCACGAAAACAATACAGAAATACACTACGGAAAAAGAAGGAACAGCACATCCGAAATCAGCTCAATGTAAGTGAAGAATCCATAGACTCTAACCACTTCTGGGGAAAATTGGAAAACACTAAACATACAACACATGTATCTATCCAAAAATGGAGATGTATGGGTAAATCTTTTTGGCCCTATAACAAAGGACAAACAGCAAAAACATATACATGATCAAATACAAATGTTAGAATCAACTATTAAAGACTACCAGAACCCACTGGATTCTCCAACCCAAAAAGGCCTGTGGTGTTGATGGTATCGTCAATGAAATGATAAAATATACAGACAATTCCAATTGGCTATACTTAAACTCTTTAACCTCATCCTTAGCTCTGGCGTCTTCCCCAATTATTGGAACCAAGGCCTGATCACCCCAATCCACAAAAATGGAGACACATTTTGATCCCAATAACTACCGTGGGATATGCGTCAACAGCAACCTTGGGAAAATCCTCTGCATTATCATTAACAGCAGACCTGTACATTTCCTCAGTGAAAACAATGTACTGAGCAAATGTCGAATTGGCTTTTTACCAAATTACCGTACGACAGACCATGTATTCACCCTGCACACCCTAATTGACAAACAAACAAGCCAAAACAAAGGCAAAGTCTTCACATGCTTTGTTGATTTCAAAAAAGCATTTGACTCAATTTGGCATGAGGGTCTGCTGTCCAAATTGATATAAAGTGGTGTTGGGGGAAAAACATAAGACATTATAAAAATCCATGTACACAAACAAGTGTGCGGTTAAAATTGGCAAAAAACACTTTCTTTCCACAGGGCCGTGGGGTGAGACAGGGATGTAGCTTAAGCCCCATCCTCTTCAACATGTATATCAACGAATTGGCAAGGGCACTAGAAGTCTGCAGCACCCGGCCTCAACCTACTAGAATCTGAAGTCAAATGTCAACTGTTTGTTGATGATCTTTTGCTTCTGTCACCAACCAAGGAGTACCTACAGCAGCACCTAGATCTTCTGCACAGATTCTGCCAGACCTGGGCCCTGACAATAAATCTCAGTAAGACAAAAATAATGGTGTTCCAAAAAAGATACAGTCGCCAGGATCACAAAGACAAATTCCATCTAGACACCATTGCCCTCAAGCACAAAAAAAACGATACATACCTCGGCCTAAACATCAGCGCCACAGGTAACTTCCACAAAGCTGTGAACGAGCTGAGACAAGGCAAGAAGGGCCTTCTATGCCATCAAAAGGAACATAAAATTCAACATACCAATTAAGATCTGGCTAAAAATACTTGAATCAGTTATAGAACCCATTGCCCTTTATGGTTGTGAGGTCTGGAGAAGGGTCCCCTACGCAAGGTGGTCTTGGGGTTCTGTTCACAAACACAAACAGACCCCACAGAGCCCCAGGACAGCAACAAAATTAGACCCAACCAAATCATGAGAAAACAAAAAGTACTTGACACATTGGAAATAATTAACAAAAAAACAGAGCAAACTAGAATGCTATTTGGCCCTAAACAGAGAGGACACAGTGGCAGAATACCTGACCACTGTGACTGACCCAAACTTAAGGAAAGCTTTGACTATGTACAGACACCGTGAGCATAGCCTTGCTATTGAGAAAGGCCGCCGTAGGCAGACCTGGCTCTCAAGAGAAGACAGGCTATGTGCACACTCCTACAAAATGAGGTGGAAACTGAGCCTCTTCCTAACCTCCTTCCAAATGTATGACCATATTAGAGACACATATTTACCTCAGATTACACAGATCCACAAAGAATTCGAAAACAAACCCAATTTTGATAAACTCCAATATCTACTGGGTGAAATACCACAGTGTGCCATCACAGCAGCAAGATTTGTGACCTGTTGCCACAAGAAAAGGGCAACCAGTGAAGAACAAACACCATTGTTAATACAACCCATATTTATGTTTATTTTCCATTTTGTGCTTTAACTATTTACACATCGTTACATTTTAAATGTCTTTATTATTTTGAAACTTCTGTAAGTGTAATGTTAACTGTTCATTTTTATTGTTTTTCACTTTTGTTTATCTACTTCACTTGCTTTGTCAATGTTAATTGGAGATGCACAAAATTGGAGAGAAATAAGCTTTTTCTGCGTATGGAAAATTTCTGCGATCTTTTATTTCAGCTCATGAAACATAGGACCAACACTACATGTTGAGTTTATATTTTTGTTCAGTATAATTTTGCAGCCATTCATGGGCAGTTTTGAATAAGTCCTACAAATAAGCATTGGATATGAAATGCTGCAGGAATCAAATATAATTTACATTTTAGTATTGTGGACATGCTAGGCAACTCATAAACACATATTTTCTAGAGTAAGATGATGGCAAGGATCTTCAACCAGTAGGCATAAACCACCTGAATATTGATATTCATTAGATTTCTCTTGAAAGTTTGGTGATTTTGAGAAACTAATTGTTATAACAAGAACATTTTCAAAACACCCAGCAATTGGGAAACACAGATCAGGGGTGGCCAACCCTCCTGAAGAGTAAGCAGGATTTTTTCCCCAAACCTATTTTAAAGTGATAGTGCACCCAAATTACGTGTTTGTGTCCTTACCTTGAATGTAGTATATGGACAAGGAGAACCACTGCCATCAACCATTAAAATGTCCTGGCCAAAATCTTGATGTAGCGGTAACACCCTGCCACACGTTGCACACTACTTTCCACCTGAGAACAGGGATTAATCCCTGCTTCCAACCTTCCCACCATTTCTAGCATTGGCCTGTCTCCCTATCTAATTTCATTACTGTCTGAATAAAGTGTCAAACCACCTAAAAAGTGTTTACATTTTTTTGCCATACTTTACATTTCACCCACCAAAAATTGCAAAGTAGCAAGTCGTCCAATTTTGAGTGTTCATTTAATGTTCAAAGCATTCTGAATACGCCTGACCTGTGTTTAAAAAACATATATTTTCTACCCTGGTCATAGGCCTAAGCCATGTCAAAATACATAGAATTGCAGGAAATTAGCTTTAAAATAGTAACATTTCCCCCTGTCTAGGAGTTGTGCCAGGGGGCAATGAAATTCACATAGCAAATCTCACTCCAAGCTTTCTTCAAAAGGTGGCAGCTGTGTCAAATGAACAAACGAAGTAGGCAGTGGCATGGTGTATTTAGCCATAGAAGCACAGTGACATGCCTCAATGCAGTCATATTGGTTGGTTATTGGGGGTGTGACTTTCAGTATGCTCTTTTTGGCCACCCATCCCATGAGTTAATCTGTTCTGTTATATTCCATCAAATCAGACTAAATGCACTGCTTGCTATGAATTTTATATGATGGTGTTCGCATGTTTACGTAAAAAGACTAATGGCCTGTTTGAAACACTGACAAGTAAAGAGCACTTTTGTTGTTGCTAAATCTAATTCGGTGGTCCTGGCTCCCCAGTGGGCCCACCCTTGCCTACGCCTCTGGTTAAGAAACATCACGTCAAATCTAAGGTTACCACAAATGATTGACTGAAGGGATATTTTCAGTCATGACCACTCCAGCTCTTAAGGTGGAGGTAAAGTCTAATCTTTGCACTGTCTATACCTATTACAGAGAGAAGAAGATAGAAGTGCTACCGTAAATCGACACTATTTACATTGCTTTGCGTCCACCGCCTGCTGATTGCCGGTAAAATGGGGCAGGGCTAGGGCAGTTCCATAACGCTTTGCCGAATCTGGAGCAGTTCATATATATGTGATTGTGAAACATAGAAATTACCACTCGATTAGACCTGGATTTGACATTATGGATCCCAATCGGATAATTCAAGCCCTGAAAGGGACGATAGATCGCAACCTCCGGATAGCGGCTGAAAACGAACTCAATCAGGTGGGTGGATGCCCAAAATAACTTTGTTGTTTTTGTTATCCGGTCAGCATGAACCAATTTCCAGAAAGGGTTGTCCGTGTTTATGATTTGGATCGCAATAAGGCCGTGTTTCGGGATCAATGATAAGTCCGTCTATAACTTATGTTTGCATCTCTCTGTTTATTGTGTAGGACACGAAACAGTAGATTGACATGTGATGTAACTGGCAACACAAACTGTTGCACCGGAGAACAATAGGAATGTGAGGGAGTGTGCGCACACTGTGCAGCAGTCCGGAGATGGGGCTGATCGTGAAACAATGTAGCTAGCAAGTGTCCGATTGGATTGTAATTGTAGACGTCACGCGCGAGTTGAAACGTTGTAACAATTGCAGCAATTTGAGCCAGCGATAGTAAAAGTTTACAATTTTGATGGTTCATTGGATTTGACCGGTGAATTCTAATCAGGACAAATGATTGGTGTGTCTGTATGAAATGCCTGTCAGTCAGTGATGCAACCAAGTGAAATTAGGAGCATTTGCTGGAGACAGAACGCTGACTGTTCTGCAGCGGAGGACCAGTTCTAACAGGGAGAGGAGGAGGGATAGAGGGAGATAAAGGAAGAGCGAGGTAAAGAGAAAGCATTCGGTACAAAATATCCCTCCTTTTGTAATTGTTGTTTGCTGGTTATATCTTTGACAGACCATGGCTCTTTTTTACTACCTTAAATCTGATAACTGGTCTGGCAAGCGAATAGGCCACATGCTTCACCTGCTCTGTATTTTCCTTGTTCTTCAGTTAGTATTGACCTCAACAAACAACCTGGGAATCCACCTCCTTACCCTCCGCTCTGTCGTCATATAATGGTTTTGACCACTGTGCTCACTGTGTGCTGTAGATGTGAAACTGACCGCTGAAGTAGTCAGGTGCTTGACTGTACGTGGTCCGATTTGGGTTGAGCTCATTTTAAAAGCAGTGTCTTATTTTGTGTGTTCCAGTCGTACAAGATCATCAACTTCGCCCCCACTCTGCTCCAGATCATTGTGTCTGAACAGGTGGAGTTCCCTGTTCGCCAAGCAGGTAAGAACCCTGCCCCAGAACATTACATAAAGACCTGCATCTGGCTGTTTTTAAAACATCACTGGACCAATGCAACAACTATAAACAACACTGATAATAGTCTCACTTTGGACCGATGTCCCGGACACAGATTAAGCCTAGTCCTGGACAAAAGATCACTTTCAATGAAGATTCTTCATCAAGCATGCTTTTTAGTCCAGGACTAAGCTTAATCTGTGTCCGGGAAACTGTCACATGAATGAATGAATTGTAAGGTAGAATTGTGTCAGTCTTGCCAGTCTGAGTGATCTCTGTTCGCCAGCGGCCATCTACCTAAAGAACATGGTGAGCCAGTACTGGCAGGACCGCGAGCCCTCTCTAGGGGAGGTGGTGTTCCCCTTCAACATCCACGAGAACGACCGCACGCAGATCAGAGACAACATCGTGGAGGCCATCATCCAGTGTCCTGAGTCTATCCGGTGGGTCCTAACCTCCTTTACCTCCCTTAACCCACTAACCCTTACCTCTCAGCCTGATACTCAGGGCAGGTGGTGCCCTGCTCTGGTCCTCTGCTCTACCTAGAGTCTTTGAAACCGGGTCACTTGACTGTATAGATAATCTGTGACTACAAGTGCCCAATGAAGAGGGATGGGAGGATCATTTAGTGATGGCATGTTATAGACAGAATACAATGCTGAAGTATGTGTGTGTATATTCTCTCTCCCAGGGCCCAGTTGACAGTGTGTCTGCGAGCCATCATAAAGCACGACTTCCCCGGGCGCTGGACGACCATAGTGGATAAGATCGGCCTGTATCTGCAGTCTCAGAACAGTGGCAGCTGGTACGGCAGCCTGCTGGCCCTCTACCAGCTGGTCAAGACCTACGAGTGAGTCAGCCAACCGGCGCTGTTTGTCCCACCTGAGGACCCGTCACTCTCACTAGTGATCAAGTCGTAACGATGTTGTGTTTTGAGCCGCCATTTTCAGTCCTAGTTTAGTAGTTCTAGTGTATAAGCTGAATGATATAAATGATTATTCCATTTACATTTTTCAGTCATTGCACCCAGCCTGTTGTCGACGATATCACGTCTGCGTGCTGTCTTTTGCTGATGTGTGTGTGTGTGTCAGGTATAAGAAGGCGGACGAGAGGGATCCGTTGCTAGCAGCCATGCAGATCTTCCTGCCCCGTATACAGCAGCTCATCACCCAGCTACTGCCTGACGGCACCATCTTCTCCGTCCTCATACAGAAACAGATCCTCAAGATCTTCCACGCACTCGTACAGGTGAGAGAAGGGACTGTGTGTGTAAGTGACCGACAGACTGACTGTGCGTGCAAGTGTATGTGACTGACTGCATGTGGCATGCGTGTGCACCTTTGTGTGATACTAATACCAGCGTGTCTCTATTCTGCTCCTGCAGTACTCCCTGCCTCTCCAGCTGATTAATAACACAGTCATTACCCAGTGGATGGAGGTCCTCAGAGCTGTTATGGACAGAGATGTACCCCCAGTAAGTTTAATTTCATCCTTCTTCATTGTGTAGACCTGCCTGCCGTCTGCGAATTCTTCGACCTCTTTTTATTGAAGGGGAGTAGCGAACCTCTGGTGTGTGTGTGTGTGTGTGTGTGTGTGTGTGTGTGTGTGTGTGTGTGTGTGTGTGGTTGCTAGGAGACGTTGGAGGTGGATGAGGACGACCGTCCTGACTTGGTGTGGTGGAAGAGTAAGAAGTGGGCCCTACACATCGTCACCAGACTGTTCGAGAGGTGAGGGGGCACGGGAGATGTATTTGTGTGTTGATGTGAATATGTTTGTGTGTTTGTGGCTCGTAGGCTTTTATTTTTCAGTCTAACCATGTTGTTCTGTACTTGTGCGGTAGGTACGGAAGCCCAGGCAACGTGACAAAGGAGTACTTTGAGTTTGCAGACTTTTTCTTGAAGACGTACGCTGTAGGGATCCAACAGGTAAGAGTTTGTAACACTCTAAATATGACATCACGCGTGTGTGTGGCAGTAGTCTTCTGTTTAGTCTGAGGCCGTACGATCTGATGTGACCTCGTCTGTGGGTGGTCTCCTTCAGGTCCTGTTGAAGGTGCTGGACCAACACCGTCAGAAGCACTATGTCACGCCTCACGTCCTCCAGAAGTCTCTTAACTACCTGAACCAGGGCCTGTCTCACTCCCTCACCTGGAAACACATGAAGCCGCACATGCAGGCGGGTCAGACAGACACCACTACACCTGTACCTCTGTGACACGTTAATAAGAATGGATTTGAGATATATATATATATATATGAGTGGTTTTCCATCACAAATGTGGGATTATGTGTGAAATTACACATTGTTATTACGGTGGTGTGTCTGTTATAAAGTTGTGACATTACAACTTTGGATTGAGTTACAGTATGTGGCAGGTGATGATCAAAGTTCAATTTGTCTAACCTTTATGTCAGCATTTAGATCAGCTGTTTTATATACTTAGTAATCGAGCTAATCAGAATACTGCTATGCTTCTGAAAACGATGTTACAATTCCACTTTTAGTAGTTAACCTGAGTGTGTGTGTGTACTGTGCGTTCCACAGACCATCAGCCAGGAGGTGATCTTCCCTCTAATGTGTTACAAAGACGAGGATGAGAAACTGTGGCAGGAGGATCCATACGAGTACATCCGCATGAAGTTCAGTGAGTACACACACATTCCTAGAACTCATTCAGTTTGTAGTTACGGAGGTAGTGGGACATTGTATGGTGAGTATACATAATGACATGTTAGATTGAAAATGTATGGCTTCCATAGAATAGACACAGAGTAAATTGTGAGCTCGGCTGGGTTTCTTTCTCTCTTCCAGATGTGTATGATGACCATGCCCTCCCTGCCACCGCCGCCCAGAGCCTCCTGTGTAAAGCAGCCCGCAAGAGGAAGGAGGTGAGTGGAGAACCAAACAAAAACTACCCAGCAGTCCTAAATAGCTTACTTTCCTCATTTCCTTTCCTTAACTGAGTCTTCTCTGATATGACTTGCATCACTGCTCTGCCCCCCCCCCCCCTTCCCAGGTTCTTCCCCAGATGATGGAGTTCTGCCACCAGATCATGATGGAGCCCTCTGCTGACCCCCGCAGGAAGGATGGGGCGCTGCACGTCATCGGCTCACTGGCCGAACTCCTCCTGAAGGTCAGCAGTGTGTGTGTCTCTGTACTTTCCCCTCTTGTTTTATGGCCTGTTTAGTTATCTGTGACTGAGTCCTCACTTCCTGTTGTCGTCCTGTAGAAGAGGGTGTACAGGGAGCAGATGGAGCTGATGTTACAGAACTACGTTTTCCCTCTACTCAACTCCCCTCTGGGATACCTCCGGGCCAGGGTGAGACACACACACGCGCTTTCACTCCAGGGCCCCTCTAACCCAACTCTTCTCATGGAGCTGAGACTGGGTGTGTAAGAAGATGTAGGGCGGCAGGTAGCCTAGTGGTTAGAGCGTTGGACTAGTAACCGAAAGGTTGCAAGATCGAATCCCCGAGCCGACAAGGTAAAAATCTGTCGTTCTGCCCCTGAACAAGGCAGTTAACCCACTGTTCCCCGGTAGGCCGTCATTGAAAATAAGAATTTGTTCTTAAATGACTTGCCTAGTTAAATAAAGGTTAAAAAAATTTAATGATGTGTGTGATTGTGTGTTAGCAGTTCTTCGATCTTTAAAATGGCTCCTTCCCTCTTTATACCTACAGTCCTGTTGGGTGCTACATTCCCTACAGTCCATCCATGTGAGTCAGAATGGTCTGTCAGTCCTGTTTTATATTGATTAAACATCCCCCTTCCCCTTTCTGCATTTCTTTACCCTCCTCACCCCTGCTATTTTACTTACTGGCCATCTTCAGGCTGGTGATCGTGTTGGGAAGCACCACTGCACATTTTGGTGACTGGAAGTGGACAGTGCTGATTTGTACATAATGTGGATCGGCTCCACGCTGATAGCGATGCCCATCCGTGTGGTATATAGATCAGTGATTGTGACCCTGTGTTTGTCTTCAGTCGTGCTGGGTGCTGCATTCGTTCAGCCCGCTGCGTTTCCATAACGAGTTGGTCCTGAGGAATGCGGTGGAGCTGGTCAAACAGGGCCTCGTAGCAGACAAGGAGATGCCCGTCAAGGTGGAGGCTGCTATCGCCTTGCAGACGCTGGTCAGCAACCAGGAGCAAGGTCTGAGGTTCACACACACGCATGGACGTGCACACATGCGTACACAAATGCACAAGCGTCGCTAGCACAGACACACACACACACACACACACTCTGAACCTTCTCTCTCCCTCTCTTTAGCTAAGGTCTACATCAGGCCCTACATCCGGCCTGTCATGCAGGAGCTGCTCCACGTCATCAAGGAGACAGAGAACGATGACCTCACTAATGTCATTCAGAAGATGATCTGCGAGTACAACCAGGAAGTGGCTGTCATCGCCGTCGACATGACCCAGAACCTGGTACGCCTCCACTGGCCTGCTCTACTGTTTAACAGTGTGTGTGTGTGTGTGTGTGTGTGTTTTGAGAGAGTCTTTGTATGTATACGATCTTCACCAGTATGATCCTACATTAAGAGTGAGAAGCAAGAGTGCATCTTACCTGTCTGTCTCTCTCTCTGTGTCTGTCTCTCTCTCTGTCTGTCTGTCTGTCTCTGCGTGTATGTGTGTAAAGGCATGCTTCCTATCTGGAACAGTTTGTGCATATATTATGACAACATTTTGTGACGTTTTTGTTTGATTGGTCTTCGGCTAGGGTTTTTTCGGCTGTTCGTGAACACTTTTCTCGAGGCAAGCCGACTTCGGTAGCGGAGAAATACTGCACCAAACATAGTTAGATGTAAAATTGTGTGACTAAGATCTCCTAGGAATGACATTTTTTTGTTAGATTAATTCAGACTATTTTGGCTACGGCGTCTCAAAATGGACAGACAGTACTATTGTCGCTCCCCCCCCCCCCCTCGTTTTTCAAGCGAAGGTCTTTTTTAAGCGAGCACAGCCAAACCGAAACACTCAAAAGCCTTCACTCCCCCTGCATATGTGTGTCTCCAGGCTGAGATCTTCACCAAGGTGCTACAGAGTGAAGAGTATGAGGAGAGTGAAGACAAGACAGTGATGGCTCTGGGGATCCTCAGCACCATAGACACCATACTCACTGTTATGGAGGATCACAAGGAGGTGAGACAAACTGTGTACTCACTCACTCACACATTCTACAGATGTACACACACACACACTCGCCCTATTCCAAATCTAGTCCCCTGAAGCTCCAGTTGAATGTGTGATGATAGGTGATTGATTTGCTCCCTCTCCCCTGCTTTGTTTGAACACACGGTGTTATTGAACATGCTGTAAATGCTATGTCAGACCAGGGCTGTGACGGTCATGGAATTTTGGATGGCGGTAATTGGCCAGCCAAATGACTGTGCTCTCCGTAATAACCGTGTTTCCTCTCCGCTCCTGACTGCGTGTGCCGCCATAGAAATAGAATGAATAGAACGGGCGTCCCCATTCAAAATCGACGATGGCGTGATGGGTGGACTGGCGTCCGTGGAGCCACGTCAGTTAACGTCATTTGAATGAACAATGTGCGTAACGTTAATGTCATAACGTGGTTTAAGAGTCCATGTTACCGCTGAAACACTCAACCGTACGAATGCCCTGCCGTTCTGTCTTGAGTCTGCTGTTCGTTCCACATTTTTCCGGTTACGACTGTTATTTTATCCATAACTGTTGGTTCTACGTTAATTGTTCCAGCCCCATGACAGATATTAGCCTGGGATCTCTTTATCTTTCTGCCTGTATCTTTCCTCTCCCACCCTCTTGACTGCCTCTCGTTCTTCTCGTTATCGTGTTCTCTCTCTTCCCCTCTCTCCGTCTCCCCTCTCTCTCAGATCACTCAGCAGTTGGAGGGCATCTGTTTACAGGTGATAGGCCTGGTGCTGCAGAAGCCCATCATAGGTATGGCAGGTGTGTGTGCTCACGTCACTGTCTGTTTTTGTGTGTACACACATGCTCATTTGTTTGCTGTGTGTCTATTCTTCTGTGTGACCTTTTGTGGGTGAGTGTGTGTGTGTGTGTGTGCTTTTCACACACACATTACACAATAACCATATTAATCTCACTTTCCTGTTCCATTGAGCTACCCCCGTCTTGTATAACACCTTGTCCATTTCCGTCGCACAATGAGCACTGTCTAATTACCAAAAGATGTTCCCCTTGTGCTTCCTAAATCCCAGATGACCAAGCACCATTCATGCCTGTAATTGGCTTGTGTGTGTGTGTGTGTGTGTGTGTGTGTGTGTGTGTGTGTGTGTGTGTGTGTGTGTGTGGAGACAATACAGCTCTATGTTAATAACCTGTATAATGGTAGTTTCCTTCAAGAAGAGTGGGGGGGTCACTGTGGAAGATTGTTTATCTCTCAAAGGGAAACATAAATTCTGTGATCTGTTTCCTCCTCTTCTCTCTCCCCTCCAGAGTTCTACGAGGAGATTCTGTCCCTGGCGTTTGGGCTGACCTGCCAGACCATCTCCCCTCAGATGTGGCAGCTACTGGCGGTGCTCTACGAGGTCTTCCAGCACGACTGCTTTGACTACTTCACGGGTACAGTACTGAGTCACTGGTCAACAGCCTGTTAGTGAGAATATTGGACTTACACGCCTGTCTAGGAGAACATTGACTATCACAGTGAATGTAATGTCGACTGGCATGATGGTGACGCTGATACAGGCCAAACATGCTGACGATCACGGTCTGGTCTCTTTCAGATATGATGCCTCTTTTGCACAACTACGTTACCGTGGATACAGACATGCTCCTGTCCAACCCCAAATATTTAGAGGTCATATACACCATGTGCAAAAAGGTGAGCGTGTGTGTGTGTGTGTGTTCAGGTAGAGTTTGATGAAGTGTCTGATGTTCTGACCTTTGACTCCTGTGCGGTAGGTGCTGACCAGTGATGCAGGTGAGGATGCAGAGTGTCACGCTGCAAAGCTGCTAGAGGTCATCATCCTCCAGTGTCGGGGGAGGGGCATCGACCAGGTGAGAGGGACCGCGAAGGCTTCTGGGTAGTATTTAAGGGTAGACGTGGTCCCAGTTCAGCCCAAATCAAGTTTCCACGGTCTTTCCATACCCTCAATCTCCCGTTGTGAGGGATGATTGCTATCAATATTGTATTGATTCTTCTCTCTCCACCCCCATGTGATTTGGCACAGTTGTATCTCTCTTGTTTGCTCTCTCTCGCTCTCTCCCCCCTTCCTCCAGTGTATCCCGTTGTTCGTGGAGGCTGTGTTGGAGCGGCTAACCCGAGGTGTGAAGTCCAGTGAGCTGAGGACCATGTGTCTGCAGGTGGCCATCGCTGCTCTCTACTACAACCCAGCCCTGCTCATCCACACGCTGGACAACATGCACTTCCCCCACACCCCACAGCCCATCACCGCTCACTTCATCAACCAGTGGATGAATGACACCGAGTTCTTCCTGGGGTAAGTGTATAAACTAAGCCATGCGCCCTACGTCCGACGCCCTATACAATACCCACTATAAAGTACACAGTGGATGAACAACGTGCCCTAAACCGTGTGCCCTAAATACTACTAGAGCCACACTGTATACGGTCCACTTCATCGACTATATTGTTAGTCATCACTGAGTCACACTGTGTTCTTCCTATAGCAGTGTAAAAACATAAGGGATATGCAATACTTATACCTCCTACAGTGCACTGTACATGATTTATTCACCACCTACCTGGAGTTCATTGTCTCTCTCTCCCTCTCTCCACTCCTCTCTCTCCCAGGCTCCATGACCGTAAGATGTGTATCATCGGACTGAGTGTTCTGATGGAGCTACCCTCCAGGCCGGTGGTGGTAGAGGGGATAGCGGCTCAGATTGTCCCCAGCGTCCTGCTCCTCTTCCTGGGGCTCAAACACCTTTACTCCTCCCGCCTCAACAAGCCAGACCTTCTGGCCTGCACTGGGGTACCGGAGGAAGACCAGAACGGTGAGAGGAGGAAAACGGGTGACAGAGGAGGAGAGGAGACAGGGCAAATGAGAGGGGAATGGGGAGAACAGGCAAGAGAGGAGAGAAAAGGAAAGGAGTGATGCTAATGCTGTTGAATCAAACCCGCTTCTTGGAAGCCATTGGGTAGGGCCAGGGATAATGTCAATGGTAGAAGATTAAGACACTACTAACCCTAGCTATGGATGTGGTAGGAATCAGTCCTCAGCTGTTCATGTGTGTTGCTTTACACATCTATGGTCAGGTTTCAACACCTCTGGACCTCTCTCTCTCTCTCTCTCTCTCTCTCTCTCTCTCGCTTGACTTCTCACTCTGCCTTCAGGTCATATTAGTTGCACTACATTTCCCTACATGCCGCGGGGCAGCTGTGCTGGCATTCCTCAGTCAAGTGTAAAGAACCTGGAGTTCCAGAATATTCAGAGTGCTTCTGGGGGTTGTAGTGTTGTTGTGCAGTCAGACACAAAGGTAGTAGATGAGACTATCTCAGAGGGAATGACTTGGAGTGTTCCTCTGTCACATTTAGTCTCCATATTCGCTCCATTTGAGTTAATTTACCTTCTGGGAGTATAGGAGTGTTATTGGGAACAGCAGGGTACAGGGAAGGTTAGGATGAAGGAAATTGTTATGCATGTTAGCTAAGCAGCTGTTACTGTAATTTGGCATATTTAAAATGGCATTAAGAAAAATTGTGCCTTTCAAAAAGGTGAAAGGTAATCTTTTTCTATTCATTCTGCTTTTCTGTCTGTCTGCGTGTCTGACTGCGTGTGTGTTGCGTCCACAGAGGAGATCCCTAGCGATGAGGACGAGGTGAATGAGAACCGTAACGCCATGATGCAACAGCAGACCTGCACACCCGTAGGCCACGAGGACGATGAGGAGGAGGAGGATGATGATGAAGACTACTGGGATGAAGAGGGGCTGGAGGGGACACCCCTGGAGGAGTACAACACGCCCCTGGACTATGACAATGGAGAGGACGAGTACCAGTTCTTCACCGCTGCCCTACTCAGTAAGTGGTTACCCATCTACACACACCAACTCATGTAACTCACACACACACACACACACACACACAGGAAAAACAAATATACATGCATACATGCACGCGCGCCCACACACACAGGCATCTAACCCTTACTCTATCCTGTGTGTACTATAGGGGTCCAGAACACTGACCAGCCTTGGTACCAGTCTCTGACCACCCCCCTCAGTGATGACCAGAAGAAACAGCTGCAGGAGATCTACAGCCTGTCCCAGCAGAGGAGGAGCACCGCCACCAAGGGCCAATGGTGAGGCAGAAGAGAGGACGGGGGGGCCAATGGGGAGAGAGGACGGGGGGGCCAATGGGGAGAGAGGACGGGGGACCAATGTGGGGGGAGGGACGGACAGAGGGCCAAGAGCCAATGGGTTGGGAGATGGTGAGGCTGAAGAATAAGGATGCAAGGTGGAAAATACAAAATACAACAGTAAAAGGTTGTTGATTTAAACATGTATTTTGACAAGTATGCTGTATTTTCCATTCCGTTGAGTCCTAACACGGTGTCGTGTGGTTTCAGAGCTGTAAGAGACATGGCTGGAGGCCTGGATAGAAGGAGGTGTAGCGGCAGAGTTCTGGCCTGATCTGAAGTGGATTTAAAAGACACCAAGAACTGTTTCAGTCCAGATCAGATCTATCTAGACTTTACTGATCCCACCAAGACCGGGCCATCTAGAACCATAACTGAACTGGGTGGAGACCCACCAGAGACCATAACACCAGGACTTTACTCTACACACTTTACGGTTCACATCCCAGACCGTAATTGGACCACACCCACCCCAGAGAGAGTGTGTGTGTGTGAGGTTGATATCCTGCTCTGTATCACTGACCAGCGAATTCATCTTCCAGTACAGTGCAGTCCTTGGGTCTGTAACTGTGTGAATGTAAGTATTGTACACAAAATCTCTGTTCCTCTATAGCCTGACGTTTGTATGGTCTCGAGAGGACTGGGCAGATGTCCTTGGTTGCCATGGCATCAATCAGAACCATGTGTCAGGTAGTCTGAACCAAGGCTGTGGTGCTAATGGACGGACGGACGGACAGACAGATGTGTTTGGGGTGAAGGGTTAGGGGTCAGTGACCTTTGACCCATGGGGGGGGGGTTCCTTTCACACTGATGAATTGTAATAGGGGGCAAGATGCTGGGAGGAGAGCTTTTGTTTGTCTTAGTTTTTGTTTTTTATAACTGTTTTCATTTAACTTAAGAAAATCATAAATGTTCATGTAACATCTAGCCCTGTGTTTTTTCCTGTTATGTTACTATTGTGTGTGTGTGTGGGGGGGAGGGGGTAAGATTTTATTTTGATTTCACATAGAGGATATTGCGGTAGCTGAAACATTCCATCTTTGAACATCCTCTTCCTGCTCTGTTGAATCAATACTAGGTCAGAGTTCACTGCTGCGATCAATCCTCATTTCTAAAACATCCAGCTCAGTAACACACAGATGGATTGAACAACTACTGTACCATCATGTAGGTTAACAGTATCAGCAAATACGTTTTCATAACATCATTTACAGGCTTCCCTCAGGGCCCTGTTCAAATACTTCAAAAGGAATTCCTCCCTTCCTCCATGGTTCTGACACAAGACAGAGGGCATAACATGGTGCGATCTGGCTTTCACCAGTCTACCAACTATCTGGACTTGGGTATCAAATTCAAATCACAGCTGGGAATCTCTCCACGACCGACAGTTCTTTCTCTCATGTCCCCAGCTGTCCAGAAAGAGGAGCCGACTGTGGAAGGAGTCTCCACTGGAATGTTAGAGATGTCCAAATACCACAGGGCTTCTTTCGGCATTTTATAGTCAGTATTTGATTCTCTAGTGGGCTCTGCTTGCAGGATTGGTAGTCAGATCCTGATGTTTCAGATGGGACGCTTGGATGGGTTTTGGTGCGGCAACGGCGCTCTTGCTCTCCCTCTCTCTCTCTCCCTGTGTTAGTATTCTGTGCGTGTTCGGCTGCAGTTTGTATGTTCTAGCCCACTGCAGTTTCTACTGAAGACTGTGTGTGTGTGTGTGTGTGTGTGTGCAGGACAGTAAGGAGCAGCCAAGCGTTGAAGAGCTGCCGAACTCTGTGGGCGGTGAAACCAACATAGGGTTTGTGTGTTATTTGTTGTCGACTAGTGTCTGGAGTTGTTTCTCTCCAGAAAATGTTCTGTTGCAATCTGCCTCTGCAATTAAGCACTGCAGTGAATTATGTTCTCAAACAAACACCCTCCCTCTCTCTCTCTCCATTTCTATTGGTCTGTGTGATAGTTTTATGTAGGTGATGTTGCGTATACCTGACACTTCCAGGCCATGCTAGGATGCTGTTACACTAATCTGTGAGAGAGAGAGACAGAGTTAACTCTAGTCTACTGCCCTGGTAATAATGAAGGGGATTCTCTGGCCCCTGTGTCCCAGTCAGGGTGCCTCTCCTCCAGCCTGCCTGGTGGCCTCTTTCCCCCTGGGGAGCAGAGTGGAGGTAATGGTGATGGCCATAGACCCTGGTGTGCTGGGCAAAGCTAATCAGATCTGATAGTGGTCTTACTAAAGCAGAGTATGAGAAGGGCAAACAAGGGCCGAGTCAAAGAGAGAGACCTCGCTGCAGTTCAGCAACCAAATAACTTCAGCTCACAGTTAAAAAGTGAGCTGAAGTCTCCAGCGAACTATTGAGTGGAGTACTGTGATGTGTGTTTGTTCTCTGGGGCAGCTAACTGCCTGTGGTCTCTGCAGTGTGTGCCTCTGTCAGAATCATTTACATGGATGGATGGATAGATGGATGGGGTAGGCAAAGTTCAGGTGAAGTGAATGTTGTGTCATGTGGTAGTTCCTGCCCTTTATAGCCATCCAAAAACACACTCACACAGAGAACTCTCCTGCATTGTGTGTGTGTGTGTCCAGGGCACACAGGGACCGTCTCCACACGCCAGTGAAGCTGAGACAGAGATGCAGACTGACAGTGCTGACTGTCTCTATCGGCCCTATATATATATATATATATATATATATATATATATATATATATATATATATATATATATATATATATATATATATATATATATATATATATATATATATATATATATATATATATAAACAGTTCTCAAGTTTCCCAGGTGCTGGTCTCAACTTTTAGGGAGCATCCACAAACAGTGTAGCCTCCCTATTAAACTGGCCTCTGCTAAGAGGAGTGGACTTCTATGGCACAGGTTGAAGCGTGCTGCCTCGCATTGTAACAATACAGGGTCACTGGTTCAAGCCCCATTCCGGCTGACTACTCCCCCTCCCCCGCTGCATTAGTAATGGGATATTTGATTCCTAAATGGGGGTCTTGGCTACTTTGCAACCCCTGCTCACACACCAGTTAATTGCATTTGCTTTGGTAATGAGGGAGTCTGATTGCATATCATGAATCATGCGCCACTCTCCTGCCCTTGTGCCCCTTCTACTTGAACCCCGAAGGGGTTTTGAAAGAGAGCGGTTCTCCAGTTGGGCTGGTCTGTGATTCACTGTCAACTTTCCTGTTCAGAGGAATAAGGCAACCTCAGAGAGCGTTCCACACGCTAAAGAACTTTATTTCCAGAGGACATATGAGATGGTTCTGTACAGAGCAGAGATGTGAATGAATATATGAATAAACCCGCATGAGATAGAACCAGTAACGGCACAAGAGCAATAATAGACTATAAGGAGATAGTCCTTTGCTGATGTCACTAACTACCACGTAGCATAAACTACTATTAACAACTAGCAATAGTAACAACCAACAGTAAATGCACACGTTTCAATAACATCACTCACCGTTGTCCACTTGGAGAGAGACTGAGGAGGCTCTGACCTGAGCAGGCAGGACTCTGGTATCCTGTCCCCAAGCAACCTATTGGTGGCCTGATGGCAGAGGTCACTGGAAGTTTGGGTAGACCGTTTATGATCCCCTAGTCTCTGGCACCATCAGGTGATGGGTGGAGTGAGCTTCATGAAATTAGAAACCTCACAGGCAGGAAAATCCATAACAGGTTTAGTCTGACGAGTCCATCCCAAATCTCTTCATACCTGAGTAGTGGTACCATAATCATCTCTCCTCCTAATGAGTGACTCATCCTCAAGTACACACCTGTGAGATTTAATACCGCCTCGTGCTGCGATGGGTCTGGCGGTGACATAACTACCAAGCAGGCTCGTTTAGTGGCAATCAGCCACCGACCTATAAGCCTAAGGTAATGAAATCAAACGCTATTGTAGCAAGAGAGAGGCCCACACTCGCCTCCAACATGTCACCGTATCATAACCGATGGATGACGGCTATTGCGGTCGACACGCTCCGTCTCCCACAGGAATGTAGGCCTGCCTAGCCCTGCTGAGCGCTGCGGCAGTTGGCGAGTGCACCATGCATTCTGAAGGCAATTAGCGCACAGAACGCCAACTTGAACACTCACAGATGCACCATTCCAATGGGGGGGAAAAAAACAAGCAAATTAACGAGGCAAAACCGTTTCATTCTTTATAGTCGGCGAGACCACAGAGAGCAGATGTTTGATTTTGGTCCCAGGATGGTGAGGTGAATATACGGTGTGCAGCAATGTTCCCTCAAATGTTTTCCGGGCACTGAGCAAATTTCAGGTCTGCTGAGCGCAAACATTGACAATTCTGTACAGCTTCCAGGGCGTTTACTGGGAACACTGAGGCTGTACCATCTTTAAGTTACAGTTTTAACAGTTCCCAAGTAGGCTACTTGATCATAATGTAGGCCTACCAGAGAGGCCTGCCATAGAAAACTATAGAGAAAATGCATCCCATAACATTTTAACATGGAAATAGCTGTTCTATCATTCAGCCGACAGTAGCAGCCAATGTGTGGTGTTCAATGTCGAGACTTTTGAAAAAGAACACGCAGGGCTTGACATTAACCTGTTTATCCACTTGTTGTTCAGACAAGGTGACTGACAATGCTGTTGTGTTGTTTTGATGCAAGTAACCAACACAAAGAAAAATGCATTATTATTCTCATACCATTACTACAGAGAATCAGATGAATTATGCTACACTCTGCCTATTGGCTACTTAGATTAATCAAACCTGTCTCAAAATACAACACTGCCCCTTTAAGACAAAAACAAAAGCTCTTTACCTGACTGGCTTTTCAAAAGTGTCTAGAAATTGACATGTTTTGTGCTCTTGTTGGAAGCAATCACTCCCCTACTGCTGACTACAAATAATCTATAACTGGGCTACTAATTCACTAACTAGCAAAGGATATGAACAAAATATGCATGTGGCTACATGCAGCTCTTGCTTTGATCTCACAAGTTCATCTACTCATGACTGCTCATGCTGTAAACACATTCCAGTTCAAAGTAAACGGCACAGATCCATATATGGCAATGGTTAATTTGCATATAGGCCTACTGCAACTCTGATTGTTTATGCTGCTCCGGCTGAGTAGTGCTGTCAGTGCAATAGAATCCTACTCCGATGCGTTCTGCCTACAACAAAATCTCTTGCATAGTTTATTTTGTTTCAGTATGTTGCTTTGAAAGTGGCTAATGTTGAGTCGATCACAATTGCAACTGTAAAGGGAAGCGTTGATAGTGTTAACAGGAAATACTCTAGAACAGTGGTCAGCAACCTTTTCTGAGTCAAGATCAACATGCATGCCGAGATCTACCGCTCAGATTTTTTTTTAACATGACTTAAAAAACGTAAGCCTATGCAACATTAAACCAACATTAAACCAATTAAAAACAGTACTGTAGCAATGAGGTTTGTGCAGAAAGCTATAGGCCCAATACAGATCACTGCATATTGGCTTTGCTTTAATTGCCCTGCCAGCGCATTGTTGTTCAGGATATTTTTTTAAAAATAATAGTTCAAAATTTGAGGTAGGCTATATGATCACACTGGTAATAGATCCGTTGTTGTATTACTTGTGCGGCACAGCTGAGTGAGCATACATTTCAATATTTTTATTTTACTGTGCTGACGGTGCCTGCATCTGATGGTCCGTCTCAGCTGAGGGAGAGCGCAGCAGACTGAGGATCTGCCTCTCAACATCTCTCCTCTCTCTCTTTCCTCCACTGACACTGACCAAAAAGGGACAATGTCTTCCAGCTGACTACAAAACTCCAGTCGCACGGCATTATTTCTGCCTCGTGCACAAATTCATGTTGTTACTCCTATGAACAGAGAAAGTGAAATATTCCTTGATATTAAAAAAGACCCAAACCACTAATAATAACGCAAGCCTATTAATACGCCTATTAATACGTTCCTACTCATTAATTACTGGTGCAATGCTTGTTGTAGCGCTGAATACAGTTGACAGTGCTGAGTAGAAACTTAAACATGAACTCATTCATAAAAACCGCTTCTCTTTGCTGTATTTGTTGACAGTCTCTCTCTAGTCATGTTTTTGAAACGTTTTGAAATCTCACAGTATCAACTGTGCTGTAGCTTTTTTTTGTGCCTGCTTCATTAATGCAGACACGGTCATCTGAGCCATTCGATTGGCCAGCGGGTCAACAGCACGAGACGAATAAAAAGAAAACAGAAACAGGCTTTATCGTTGCTTTTTCACAGAAATGTTTGGCGATTGACCAATCGGGTTGGTGACCATTGAACATCACTCAACTTTCCAGAGCAATCTCTTGCTTCTCTCTGCGGACTGGCGGCAGTCTCGTGGCTACTGCGCTTGCGCAGTTTAGAGCGCAAAATGGACACTTATACCCAGGTGAATAGCGAGCTGCTAATGGATGAAACAAATGGTCGAGAAGACGACCTTGATCTGTGTAGCCAGATGGACGCCAGCTGCTGGGTGAAGAAATGGCCTGGAACAGCCTTCATGATGATGTAGATACAGCAACAGTATCAAATGCATTTTATAAGTCAGGGATGTACAACTGGCGGCCCACGGGCCCCACCACATTTAAAATGCCCTTGGATCAATTTCCACAAAATACAATCTTTTTTAGAAACTCCAGTTGGGTCTCAACTGTTGCAAGTTAGAATATACAAGGTGCAATTTCGACACAAAACATCTCTCCACCCTATGGCAAAACGTGTACACTTGCAGGAAATTAGTTGTAAAACAGCTCATTTTCCTATCTGCCCAATGGCAAAATGAGCAGAATTGCATGAAATTAGTTAAAAAATTGCTAAATCTTCTGTCCCATGGCAAAAATGTGTAGGATTGCAGCAATTCTCTACACCCCGTGAGCAACTGTGGCTCTCATGAGTTCAGATTTGTTGTGGCCCCCCACCACCATCAAAGTTGTCCATCCCTGATAGGATATCCTGTCACTGCACAACCCTCTGGCAATGACTAGAGAGCAAGAGAGGGGGAGGAAGGAGAGTAAGGGAAGGAGTACTTGACAACTTAGAGTTGTTTTGCCCTTTAGCATGTCTTTCCCAGTGGGCACGCCCCACCCCCTCCTCCTCCCCAGGTCCCGTCATGCTGGACTCAGGGCACAGGAGGTGGTTGTCTGCAGGTGTTGCACGCCAGTTTGTTTCCTGGCGGTGTGTACATGGTTCAGTGATCAGTGTGCCCTTTGCCAACCCCCTACTGTGCCATCAGAGCCCCCTCCCTAGTACCCCCCACTAGCTGTAGTGACAGAAAGCTATTCTCAAGTAGTAGAAAGGGCAATTGAAGTGTGTTTGTCAAACATGTTATTCATACATTATTAAAAAATGTGCTTTCACGGTAAAGTCTACACTTGTATTCGGCACATGATTTGATTTAAAGCACATAGCCTATGCGTTTTCATCACGAGTGGAAACACACTTTTGTGTGTGTTTGTGCAACTTAGCGCGGTGCAGTGTTGCGTGAGTGTCTTGTAGGCAGTTATAGATGTCAGTCTGTGTTGCTCTCACCGCCACTCATGTAGCTGCTGACTTGCCACATCCAGGGACTGTTACACAAACTCTGCTGCAGTGAATGAGTGTTAGTAACAAACTTGGGTCCAGCTAGCACACACTCAAACCATGCTTACACACTATGTCCTTACATGGGGGGGTTCAACCCCACATTTGGCTCAGTGATTGGCTCAGTGATTAGCTCAGTGTTGTGTTACTCATGGGGACAAAATTCAAGCCCCTTGGGTGCTGCCATAGAGTTACATTAGAAGGCCATTGGCCACAGATAAAATGACTTCAAATCACGTTATATCTACAGTAGCTTTGATTGGACTGATCATGTCAACATCATACTTTCGAAATCTTAGCTAGCAGTCATCACCATGAATCAAGTCGACAATCTACTGGCAAATCCTTTTTAATCCTTGTCATATGAAGAGAAATAATGAAGAGAAATTATACATAATACGTATCGGTGCTCATCGGCCATTGGACATAAACATTACACAACAAGTTGGAAATCGCTAATTCAGCAATGAGTGGTTTGGAAGGAATCAGTGGCTAACTGCAAGCATTGCAAAGAAATCACTAGCCTTCTATTCATTGGAGTGCCTGTGTGGTCCCAAGTCTGGGATTAAGGGTCTCTTTTCCAAGCTTAAAATTATAAACATTCAACATTGGCCATGCTGTCAATTAAGCATGATTTGTGCCCCTGCTCAAAACAACTGTTAACTTGGTACAGCGAAATCTGACTTCAATGAGTTCAAGACAACTGGGAACTCAGGAAAAACAGCTCCGACTGAGGAAAATAAGTTTTGAAAGGTCATCCAACTCGGAATTGTAAATCCGGAACTCTGGCCTCCTTTTAGAGCTACGACCTGAAGATCACTGACGTCATCATGATTCAACCTTGTTTTCGTTCAAGTTCCCAGTTATCTTGAAAGCACCATAAATCCAGAGAATACCAGACTTTGATGACAAAGTTTGATGACAACATTTGCCCACAAAGGACTGCCATGCCACCTTCCTGTTCAAGTGAGCACAGCACAACAAGGTATGTCCAAAAATGTATTGTATGCTGCTGCATAAATTATGTAATATTCCAGGGAGATATGTATACTCTAGCTAAGGAGGTAAAACTAAATGTATGTTGTGTAGTAAGCTGTTAGTAGCCCATGTGCCTCACCCTAATAATTTGATCTCTTAATTTCATCTACTATTCTGACTTGGTGGTGCACATGTAGCCTATAAACTGTTTTTGAGAAATGTAATCATTGAATATTGTAAGAGCTTTCATTGTCTGCTTATATGCCCCCTTTATTTATCCGACGGTTCTGACTTGCTGTACAGGGAGAACACTATAAGAACGGCCCATGTTCTGAATTCTGTCAATGTACATTTCAAAAGTGCTGAACAAATATTTATATTGACTACATCCGTCCTAGCTCGCTCATTGATGTCTTAATCAAACTGATGAATTGCCTCTTATCCGCTCATCGTTCCCTTATGCCATAGTTTGTACATCTCAAGTGTCAGTAGAACCCACATTTGTTTAAGCAAGTCAGCCATATCAGCTATGTTTTTTTAAAGGCAGTAAATGAGGCTGAATGAACTGTTTCGCTGCCAGACAAGGCTCCGCTGATAGCCAGATGTAGCAGTGGTAAGGTGTTGGGACAGCTTTATATAGGCCCTAACAGTTTGTGGGTACCGTTTGTCACCGTTATAGTGCAAGTAATGTATTGTGCTGTGTCGTGGCTTTGCTGGCATGCATCCTACATAATTAGATTTTTTTGCCCACAGAGATTTACATGCTAAAATCGCCACTGTGTGTATATGCATTAGATCAGCTGACTAACCTGATGGATTATGGGAAGCTGCTATATGGGTGTCCTCCACACTGCTTGCATGAGACATTATTTAGTCTGGTCCATCTGTGCTTGTCCTTCAGTGCAGCTGTGTTTTAAGCTCACAGCTCAGTCCTGTCCTGAAGCCTCTAAAACAGACAGAGAAAAAACATCCTACCCTTGGCTCAGTCTGTCAAGGTTGTGGCACTGGATTTGCCCACAGCCTCACACACATGGAGTTGGCTACATACACACCACTGTCTTGCACTGACAGACACACACACATACAAACTGACACACACACACAAACTCTGTGCCCACCATCCCCACAGGGCACAAAGAGACCTAATTCTCTACCCTTCATTTGTCGGAGAGCTAAAGTCGTCTCAGGCGTCAGACTGCAACTGACAGATATGTTAATGTGAGTGGGAACACTGGATATTTAAGGGAACTGTATGTGTGTGTGGTGTGCGCGTGCATACGTGTGTGTGTCCATCCTCATCTGTGTTTCTCATACATACATGCATGCATGCATGCATGTATGTATCAGCCTGTGTGAATTGGATTCATCCTAAAGCACTGTTAGCATTATTAAACACCAAACCCAAACAAATTCATACTGGATGTGATTGTGTTGGCATATTTCCCTCCCAACAGATGGTGGTAAAACAAATAGGCCATTGTAGAAGTATAACCATTCCTCTTCATCAACAGGTGATGATGCTGCCTTGCCAATGCAACTTTATGGAGAGGGTCATTGGCATGGGCACTTGTGGTCGGCTGGTGTTTGGGCAGGCATGGCAGGACACGAATGGCAATGAGTAGTTTTAACCACAAGAGGGACAACGGCTATGTTTAACTGGACGGACATATTCGGACATACACACACACACACACACACACACACACACTATTTTTAAGTGCTACATCATTTGGAAGTCAAGTACCTGTATGCAATTGTCTCCATTAGTCATATTGCGTCAGCGGGGATGGTTTTGACACTGGCTTTGAACTGTCTGAGAATAGCCGCTGTCTCTGTACTGGGACCGGACGATTCCTTCACCTTTACCTGCTGCATATGAATGTAGCCCTTCATTACTTGCCATCTTGACTGAACAGGTTTCTGTGGAGAATAGCAGCAGGAGTGGTGTGGGGTTGCAGTGGCCAGCTGGTGTGCCTGTAGCAGGGCCCGCTGGATGGATGATCATCATACAACACAACAGCCGTTTCCACCGACCAGGCTGGCACTATACCTGCATTCTGCTGCTGAGGGTAAACTCAACACCAGCCTATTTAGAAATGATTCAAGTAATGCTTTGAAAGAGTTTTTTTTTTATGTATGGTGTTTTTGGAAAGTGTAGATTTAACATACTGACCTAGTGGATGTTTTTTCAATGGATTGATTTTCAGTAGGCCCGGTACAGTAGCCTACAAGGAAGTTGATGGATATTAAATCTTATAATCATCGTAACCTGCTCTGGTCAGGTCAATATCCCACATCGTAACCATCATCATGGTTCATTGATTTATGGTTATCTCTCTTGTAAACATGTTTATTACCAGTGTCTACACTGAGCTTACAAAACATTAGGAACATCTTCCTAATATTGAGTTGCCCCCCTTTTGTCCTCAGAACAGCTTCAATTCATCGGGGCATGGACTACAAGGTGTCAAAAGCGTTCCACAGGGTTGCTGGCCCATGTTGACTCCAATGCTTCCCACAGTTGTGTCAAGTTGGCTGGATGTCCTTTGGGTGGTGGACCATTCTTGATACACACGGGAAATTGTTGAGCATGAAAAACCCAGCAGCGTTGCAATTCTTGACACACGCAAACCGGTGCGCCTGGCACCTACTACCATACCCCGTTCAAAGGCACTTAAATATTTTGTCTTGCCCATTCCCCTCTGAATGGCACATATACACTCTAAAAATGAGGTATTCAACAAGGGTTCTGTAATCCTTAAAGTTCTTTGAAGAACCTTAGGGTTCTTGGCACTAACAGTTGGGCAGTTAGGTTCCTGCAAGAACCCCATATGAGGTGGGGTTAATTGAGGAACCTCCTTAGTTGGTGGGGGTTCTTGCAGGAACCTAACTGCCCAACCAAAACATTTGGATTTGAATTTGAAAGGACAGCAGGTGCAGGCACTTAAATGTAAAGATCTCCTCAATTTAAAGTAAGGTTTGTCCCTTGTATGATCTAAATTGATATTGTCTTTTCAAATTTGTGCAAATATTTCTCAAACAGAAAATGGACACAATCCAATGGATATCAATCAACAGAGGTAAGAATATGTATGCTATGAGAATATGTTGAAGGCTCGCTGTATTGGGTGCAGATGACTGAACTGCTCACTTCTGTGTCTGCAGGTATACAGACGATGAGGCATACAAAAGGTATGTCTATTGGTATGCTATGGAGATCACGTGTACCATCCTCCTCCCTTGCCTCTTCAATGAATATCCCATAGGCCTCTACATTATGGACAAGATATGTGAATGAAAACCATCATCAAAACTTGGATTTTGTGGTAAAATACTGTTATGAATACTGTTGTGTGCATGTTTTGTTAAATATCTGTATAATTACTATTTTTTGGATTCACAGACTTCACCCCCGTACACCTCTGATGAATATAACAGGAAACCTGTTCAATCACCATGCACTGCAAAATCATTCTGGCTGTGGATACGGAGAACATCAACACATTAACATCAACACGCCAGGGAATTTACCCAACTTGAGGCTCACATTTAGATTTTTTTTTATTCTGCTTTGCCACTAAAATCATAATAAACACTGACAACTAAAATATGGTGTTATTGTTGTGCATATTATTATTATTATTATTATTAATAATAATAATAGGGGAGGGGGGTAGTTCAGATATTAACCCCAAAAGGTTCTTCAAAAGGTTCTTTGAGGATCTATTAAAAGGGATTCTTTGAAGAACCCTTTTAAATGGTTCTTCGAAGAACTTATAAGGGTTCCGACAGTTTCCATTTGAAGAACCCCTAAAGGATACTCCAGGAATCATTTCTTTTTAAAGTGTACGCAATCCATGTCTCAATTGTCTCAAGGCTTGAAAATCTTTTTTTTTATACCTGTCTCCCCTTCATCTACACTGATTGAAGTGGATTTAACAGGTGACATCAATAAGCTTTCATGTGGATTCACCTGGTCAGTCTATGTCATGGAAAGAGCAGGTGTTCCTAATGTTTTGTACACTCAGTGTACACTCTAAAAAGAAAAGGTTCCTGGGGAATCATTTAGGGGTTCTTCAAATTGAAACTGTGGGGGAACCCCTATAATTTCGCCGAAGAACCCTTTTAATGAATCCTCAAAGAACGTTTTGAAAAACCTTTTGGGGTTAATTTGTTTAATCTACCCCTCCCTCCCCTATTATTATTATTAATAATAATATGCATAACAATAACAATAACACAATAGTTTAGTTGTCAGTGTTTATTATGATTTTAGTGCCAAACAGAATAAAACATGTAAATATGAGGTAAACTCCCATTAGAGCCCCAAGTCCAATGGGTAAATTCCCTGGCGTGTTGATGTTAATGTGTTGATGTTCTCCGTATCCACAGCCAGAATGATTTTGCAGTGCATGGTGATTGAACAGGTGTCTTGTTATATTCATCAGAGGTGTACGGGGTGAAGTCTGTGAATCCAAAAAAATTGTAATTATACAGATGATTAACAAAACATGCACATGACAGTATTCATACCTTGGATTTTGTTCAGGTACCTGCAGACACAGAAGTGAGCAGTTCAGTCATCTGCACCCAATACAGCGAGCCTTCAACATATTCTCATAGCATACATATTCTTACCTCTGTTGATTGATATCCATTGGATTGTGTCCATTTTCTGTTTGAGAAAGATTTGCACAAATATCCTAAAACAATATTAATGTAGATCACGAGGAGATCTTTACATTTTCAGTTAAGTGCCTGCACCTGCTGTCCTTCCAAATTAAAATCCAAATGTTTCAGTTGGGCAGTTAGGTTCCTGCAAGAACCTCCAACAACCTCATATGGGGTTCTTGGAATAACCCTTTGGGGGCAAATTTCAGTGCCAAGAACCCTAAGGTTCTTCAAAGAACTTTGAGGATCTTAGAAGAACCCTTGTTATTAGTGTATAATAACCCTCTTGACAGGGTAAGAGTCAGTGACCTCGAGCTCACAGAGACAGACAAGGTCTTTGTTTTTCTCATCTCTCCCACTCAGACTGACAGGACACGGGCATGTATCTAACTCACTCTATTAGCGCGTCCCCGCCTGGCCCGTCCTAGACAATCATTCGTTTATTATTGTCCTACTCTAAAGATAAAGGTCATGTCGGCTGAAACAGTACGCCGCGCGCTATTGATTTTCGATCTAGATGGTGCTAATGAACCTCTAGCTCTGCGAAGGCCGGTACTGCGCCGTGCGCATGCGTCAAGAGGAGGCTTCTCATTTCGCTGGCTGCTTCATAGTCAGTCCCCGCAGCCCACAGTAGGCAACACAGTCGCTACCAGACTGTCTAGTGGAACGGATATGGCTCCCCACTCACCCCGGCTTTTTCCCAGACCCAAGCGGCTTGTTGCCAGGCAAGGGCCGACATGACAGTACACGGACGAGAGAAGACCCCTGGCCGGCTCCGCCTGTCGGTCCCGTTAGAAGCGGGAAAAGGAGCGGGTCGCTATGCAGTGTTGCTGGCTCTGTGCGCGCTGTGCTACAGCAACTCTCTGCACGGGGAGTTCGTGCACGACGATGTGTGGGCTATCAGCAATAACCCCGACGTCCGGCCCGGGTCCAGCCTGCAGAGCATCTTCTCCAACGACTTTTGGGGCAAGAGGATGGCGGACAACACAAGCCACAAGTCCTACAGACCGTTATGCATCCTCACCTTCAAGTAAGTTCGCGCTCTCCCCTCTCCCCCATAACTCTCTGTGGTTATCTTCCCAGCATCGGTTGCAAAGTCTCTGTAGTTAACTTGAACAGCTGGGTCTCGGGCTGGAATGAGAAACAATGTTGCAGAAGTTGGTGGCAATGCCCAGAAATGCGCTGGCTTCGTCAGCTATCCAACCTGTGATCGGATACAATTAAAACCATGTATCCGCTCCCAGAAATAGGCTTAAGTCATAGGCTAGTCTATTGTAGGTTACTTCTTGCTTTGAGGTGGGTTGAGCTTGGACGATCGCCAGCGGTCATGAACGACGCACATCTGCACCTACCATAAACAAACATGTATGTAGCCTAATGGGTTATAAACAGACTGCTACGGCGGTCCGGTTGCGCAGTTAGCTAAACTTGCTGAAGCGTGCCATGAACACTGCTCGCTCGCAAGAAAATCCGATTTTATTTGTGCTCCTTGATCTTAGAATATGCTACAGAAATGCAACTTGAAACATTTTCAAATAGCCTTGAGTCGACATACAGTATGTTAGCTGGACCGGGCAGATGTTAACCGTTTTTTTTGCCTACACTTGTTGCTCGCTGTGGAATCCCTGAATTCGCACTCAACGTTCACTTCAATGTATTTTGGTGGATATGTTTGACACTCCAGAACATTTATCGGACACATTTTGGGAAGTTAGTGTTGAATGGTGTTGTATCAACTAAACAAACAGTCGTCATTCAAGGGAACCTTTCCAGCCAGTATCAATTTCATCTCCGGTCACACACACTGGAGCGGGCGTGTCACAGGCGGCGCCATGGGACGCGGGAGAGTTCTGGCTTACGGCTCAAGCGTTAGTCAACCAGAAACATGAATAGCCTACAGATTTCACAGATTGATGAAAAACATACTGCAGACTATTTGAAAGATGTGTTAATATGAAAACTACACACACAAAAAAAGTCGACAGGAAACTATAGGCTCTGTTTCTATCTAGCACATGTAGGATTGATATTTAACCTGGATTTAACTAGGCAAGTCAGTTAAGAACAAATGGCGGCCTAGTAGGCAATACAGTTGAAATGTAAACAATACATATGAAAAGACTGGAATAGTAATATGAACCATCAAGCGGTAGACAACCACAGAACAGACCCGTTCTCTGCCTGGTAAAGCTTTGTGCTTCTTTTTGCACAGGGCTGTGGATACACGCACGCGCGCACACCATCCTATGCATGGGACTTATCTATTCAAATACTTTGATTGCTTAGTAAGACATCGTCTCCACTGTCACTCTGTCGCTGCATCCTCTGACCTCTTCTCAGAGCCTGAACCGTCTGAAAACCATGTGCTGCTGCTCCCCGACACCGCACGATGCGCCAGAGAATGCATTTCAAATAAGTGAGCTGAAGACCCGAGATGCTGATTATGACAACGGAGAGGTTGTCAGCTGCTGTGTGTGAGTGCTGAATACTTAGTGTGCTGGTTAGGGGGAGAGGGAAGGCTGATGTGCTGAGGCTTTGAATGGGTTTCTCTCTTCTGAGGCGATGGATGGAGCATCTGGTTGTGTAGCGCTCTCCTTCTGGTTCTGCAGTTGGTTACCCACACACTGCTGCCAAGCCAAGCAGCTGAATCTCCATCTACACACAGCCCAAAGCCGGGCCAGATGCATTATCTGTGGTGTGTACGCTCGCGCACATACACAAGCCACTCCTGACTGTCTCAAGCCTGTAGTCTAATACTTTGTGACGGCACAGAGAGAAGGGAGGAGGTCAGTTGTCAGTGTCTCAGTGACACTACAGTACCTTGTCTGGTCTCCTCTGTGTTCTCTTTAAGTTCAGACTAAATGGGGCAAATCTGACTCACATTTGCATGTATGCTTCATTATTATGGGAGACGAAGTTCCTATTTACACACATGTGCCTTATATGGGCCAGGGACAGCGGTACATATGGACACACACACACACGTCTTGTTGCTTTTTGTGCCATGTTGCTCTGTGTGTATGCTACGTCTTGCTTGTCCTATGTAGCTCTGCGTGTGCTCACTGCTCAGTGATTGTCTGTATTGTAATTGTTTTTAATAACCTGCCCAGGGACTGCGGTTGAAAATGAGCCGGCTGGCTAAAACCGGCCCTTTTACTGAAACGTTGATTAATGTGCACTGTCCCTGTAAAAATAAAATAAATAAACTCAAACTCACACACACCTATGCCTTTGAGGATCTGCTAGGTATATCTGTCATTTCGACATGCAGGGACTCACACCTCATACACACACACACACATACACACCTGTGCCTGTGGGGGCTCTGTGCTCAGTATAGCAGTGTGTTTCTGTGTCAGTGATCACTGTCGGGCCTCTGAGACGGTCCTCAAGGTGAAGGACACACACCCCTGAAGCACTCTAAAGTAGCCTATTAATGGAACGATGGCTTTGGGGAGAGAGCAGGAGGAGACCAAGGGAGAGGGGGAGATAAGGAGGTAGAAGGGAGGGAGGGAGGGAATGGGATGAAAAGAGAGGGGGATCACAACTTGGAAATGACAGAAAAACAGGCTATGAGATCACGTCACAGCTTACGGTCCAGCACCCCACCCCTCCCGAATCCCACCCAGAGGACAGTATAAACATGATACAGCAGTGTAAAGACACACAAACTGCTGAAGCCTCTGTCATGTCCCCTCCAACACAGCCAGGCTGCCTGGGGACAGTTACTGTGTCCTTTGGGAGCTGGATACCTGTCTGTTTCAGCATTGACCAGTGTAACCACTCTACCTGCACAGCTCAACGCTTCTCTTCTATCACAATACAGGGACCACAGTGCTGTAGCTAGGCAATGGTGAAACAAAAAAAATGACACCTATACAGTGGTGGGCCTAGAGTTTTTCCTGGTCAGAGGATGTGGTGTGGAAAACCTCCAGATCCTAGTCGTAGGGTATAAGAAAGGCCTTGTTTTTCCTGGTCAGATCACATTGTCAGGAAATTGTCCGCTGTCCAGTCTCTGGTCTCTATTTGAAATGCATTAGTTTTAATAACAGAGTGCACATCCGCCATGACTCACTGAGAAGGTCTATAACAAGATCACATCAAAGGGCTGGCCTACACAGGTTAATACCCTCTCCCCAGGGCATCCTACAACATCCACTATGTATGATCTAAGATGTAACACAGGATATAGGAGGGGTGGAGCCTGCTTTTCATCATCACTTAATGGATCGGACGTTGGCTTTTATGAGGCATCCCCATTATCGCTTAGGTATGACAATCAGCTCTACGGTCTTTCCCCTATTTAAAACCCATGCTACGTTCTCTTCAGATTCCCTTCGGTCTAGTTTAGTTCAGTTTCAGATTCTCCAAGTCTTTCATCCTGGAAATGTGTGGGTTTCTTCACATTAGGAGTCAGACTGTGCTTGTTTAATGATGAGAGAAACAGGCTGTTTTACAGAGATGGTGTAATACTGTAATTGAATTCATAATGGAGGTTTGAGGTTGGGATTCTTCTCTTCTCTGAGACGGGGGAGGAATCGTAATTACAATCTGACGGAGAAATGCTTTTATATAACCTGAACTAATGGTTTTCTGTACCTGGGTGTGTAATGGAGACTTTAGTATGTGTCATAACAGTGTGTGGGTGGTAAAAATGTCATTTGAACAGACTAATATATGCAGATATGAGATATATTCTATGAAGATTCCAAATGGCTTATCTCAGCCTTATTACACCATCAAAAAGCTTCTTTAGGGGGAGATTATATGTGTTTCTGTGCTAGGATTCCAAAACGCTCTGCTTCATTCATGTGTAAAATAATTAGGGATAGGCTCATCCGTTTCAAATCGGGTAATTAAGGGAAGGGAATATCCTCAACAAAAATGAATCAAATTGTGTTCCATTCATGTAATTACCTTAAGTTAGATACCCGTCCTGAATTTAATTGACTCAGGTCGAATGGAATTGACCCCAGTCGTGATTGGACTGTAGTCATTGGTGATGGAGGAAACCGTAAAGGAGGGTCACAGTTCCTGACACAGTGTGGCTGTGATACATTAGCACCGAATGTTTCATATCCTGCAGTTTTAGTTTGAATAAGTCTCTCTTCTCTCTAATTATGATGGTAAAATGGTGACTACAATCTCTCTCTCTCTCCATCAGATTGAACATCCTCTTGGGTGGAATGACCCCAATCTACTTCCACGTGGTCAACGTGTGTCTTCACTGTGCCGTGACCTGTCTGCTCATGCACACGTGTGATCGTTGCGTGTTCGACGACCCCCGCCTGGCCTTCCTCACCGCCCTCCTCTTCGCGGTGCACCCCATACACACTGAGGCTGTGAGTATGCACACACACATGACACCCCCTCTAGCAGACATGCTTCTTCTCAATGACTCCTCCCTCACATGTAAGACCAATGACATGGATTCCTTCACATACCGTAGAGGAGCACGACCTGGTGACACATGCAGTCATCCTCTGACATGACAATCTGTGACGAACTGTGCCTTCACGTGTGAGACAAACTCAGGGCTCTCACTCACTCGTCTCGCTACTGGTGAATCAGGTCCCTGTTCAATAGGTCCGGGAAAAGGCAACCTTCCTGTTTTCATATTGCAGTTCCAGCTCCATGAGTTTAGTTTTGAATGTTTGAGAAGTAGCGAGGCCATTTTTACAATTTGGGAAATGTATGCAAATCCTGTGTGGAGGAGAATTATAATTCATTCTCACAGGTGAAGGAAGAAGAAAGGCTGATGTGTTGAAGTTAGAGCTCTGCAGAGACACTGAGTGAAACAGAGAGCGAGATGAAAAGGGCGAAAGAGAAAAATGTGGAGAGGGCGAGGCAGACGGGGCAGAGGAATGCATGAGGTGGAGGAGAGAGCGAAGGATAAAAGGAGGAGCGGGCGAGGGAGAGAGAGGGAGCTGAATAAAGAGCAGCAGGGGTGAGAGCTGAGCAACACTATAGCGCTCTACAGGGTGCTCCCTTGAGCCCCTAACAGACAGAGAGAGAGGGAGCAGAGAAGGGAGGATGAAAATGCAGAGGGGAGGGGAGAGACGAGACCAGGGCTGCTCCCAGTCTGTGTCTAGCATCCCAATCAGCCTAAGTCTCTCTAGTGTTCATCCTACAGTTCCCTTCATCCTTTCATCTGTCCCCAGTGTGAGTTTCAGCCCAGGCTTCATCGCCCAACCTTCTCCCTAAACCATAAACTAATCATGGACCAACCTCCAGCTCATAACCCCTGTCCACATCCACAGCCACTCGAATGAGTCTTTAGCTTCCTAGCTCATACCAGCACTAGCCACCCTAGCATACATTTTCAGGAGCTTCAGTCCCAGTCCCATTTCCACCCAGCGTCGGTCTGCTAGGCAGTCATGCAGTAAGTAGTTAGTCAGTCATTCTGAGGGCTGGGGCTGATGCCGGGGCTGTGTAGTGGCAGGTCTTTGGCAGTGCTGTGTCTCTGCAGTGAGTGACTGTGCCAGTGGTACCAGAGTCTGATGAACTCAGTGCAGTAAACCGGTTACGTCATTAGCCAGGGGAGCAGCTGGAGTTCACTTCACTTCTACTGATGATGAGGGACACACACAAACACCACAATAAGACAAGAGATTAAAAAGAGGCTTATCCCCCCACCCCCCCTCTCTGTGGAGCTCCTGGCATCACACAGTCCCTGTCTCCCTGTCCAATATGGCCACCATAAAGATGCAGTCATTCGGATCTGCAGCCAGTGAATGGAGGTGCTGTTCAAGGCTGAAAGCCCTTTATTCATCCCACTCTCCTCTCTTCTCAATGGCGGCTGCTGAGACAGACCGGTCAGGTCATGTGGGGATCCCGCTGACCGTCTGTGTGTCTCGCTGTCCACTTAGGCACACACATGGTTGGCATGGCGAAGTAGACGTCGAGTGTCTTAGCTGTGGGGAAAAGACAGGCCAGACAGAGGTGAGGGACGCCATACTGCAGATGGAATCATTTTCTCCTGACTTTTAACACCATGTTACTGAGGAAATACATATTTTGCAGACCTGAGAGAGAGTGTGTGTGTGATATATGAAAGAAAAAAATAATATATATGTGTTTGGGTCTGTGTCCTTGGGCTGTATTGTATATTCTACTCCACGTGTTAAGTTTAGAGTGGGGGAGCTGCAGCTGTGTTCAGATTCCTGCAAAATTATGTAATTGGCTAGGAGGTAGTCTGCGTTTTGTGTGTGTGTGCGCCAGTGAACAGAGCCCAGTGTGTGCAGAGCAGAGCAGGCCAGGAGACAGCAGTGGAGATGTGGGAGAGTCATACTTACTATTACAGCAGCTCTGGTTAACACAATAGCTATTGTTGAAACACCTTTGTGTCAGTTCAGGACAGTTCAGTGTATCACTGTCACCATTATGTCACCACTGTCAGAGGTACCGTCTATCACTATAGGTTTATGGACATGTTTGGTGCTGGGTTGAAGAGGATTAGTATGGTACTGACTAGCGTCCTGCCCAGGGGGTGTACTTGTACATCAAGCTACCTCACGCTACAGAAACAGGATGGGCCCAGGCCGGTCTGGCTTGGACAAGGCTAATAACTGACTACTGTAGTAGGGATGTGTGGTTAGGTAGTACTTTACTGTAGTAGGGGTGTGTGGTAAGGTAGTACTCTGCTGAGGTAGGGTGTGTGGTGGGGTAGTACTTTACTGTAGTAAGGGTGTGTGGTGAGGTAGTACTTTAAATCAAATAAAATGTTATTAGTCACATGCGCCGAATACAACAGGTGTAGACGTTACAGTGAACTGCTTACTTACGAGCCCCTAAACAACAATGCAGTTTAAAAAAAATACAGATAAAAGTAACAAGTAATTAAAGAGCAGCAGTGAAATAACAACAGTGAGACTATATACAGGGGGGTACCGATACAGAGTCAATGTGCCGGTTATTTGAGGTAGTATGTACATGTAGTTAGAGTTATTAAAGTGACTATGCATAGATGACATTGGCTGCGGAGAGCATGATCACACAGTTTTCCAGAACAGCTGGTGCTCTCATGCATGTTTCAGTGTTATTTGCCTCGAAGCGAGCATAGAAGTAGTTTAGCTCGCCTGGTAGGCTCGTGTTACTGGGCAGCTCTCAGCTGTGCTACCCTTTGTAGTCTGTAACGTTTGTAAGCCCTGCCACATCCGACGAGCGTCAGAGCCGGTGTAGTACGATTTGATCTTAGTCCTGTATTGACGCTTTGCCTGTTTGATGGTTCGTTGGAGGGCATAGCGGGATTTCTTATAAGCTTCCGGGTTAGAGTCCCGCTCCTTGAAAGCGGCAGCTCTAGCCTTTAGCTCAGTGCGGATGCTGCCTGTAATCCATGGCTTCTGGTTGGGGTACGTATGGTCACTGTGGGGACAACGTCATCGATGCACTAATTGATGAAGCCAATGACTGATGTGGTGTACTCCTCAATGCCATCGGAGGAATCCTGGAACATATTCAGTCTGTGCTAGCAAAACAGTCCTGTAGCTTAGCATGCTTCCTCTGTCCACTTTTTTTTTATTGATCTAGTCACTGGTGCTTCTTGATTTAATTTTTGCTTGTAAGCAGGAATCAGGAGGATAGAATTATGGTCAGATTTGCCAAATGGAGGGCGAGGGAGAGCTTTGTAAGCCTCTCTGTGTGTGGAGTATAGGTGGTCCAGAGTTATTTTTCCTCTGGTTGCACATTTAACATGCTGATAGAAATTTGGTAAAACTGATTTAAGTTTCCCTGCATTAAAGTCCCCGTCTACTAGGAGTGCCACCTCTGTATGAGCGTTTTCTTGTTTGCTCATGGCGGAATACAGCTCATTCAATGCTTAGTCTTAGTCTTAGTGCCAGCCTCTGACTGTGGTGGTATGTAGAGCTACAAAGAATAGAGATGAAAACTCTCTCGGTAGGTAGTGTGGTCTATAGCTTATCATGAGATACTCTACCTCAGGCGAGTAATAGCTTAAGACTTCCTTAGATATCATGTACAAGCTGTTATTTACAAAAATACATAGACTGCCGCCCCTTGTCTTACCAGACGCCACTGTTCTATCCTGCCGGTACATCGTATAACCATCCAGCTGTATGTTGATGTTGTCGTCGTTCAGCCACGACTCCTTGAAGCATAAGATGTTACAATTTTTAATGTCCCGTTGGTAGTTTCATCTTCCGCGTATCTCGTCGATTTTACTGTCCAAAGATTGCACGTTTGCTAGCAGAATGGAGGGAAGTGGGGGTTTATTCGATCGCCTACGAATTCTCAGATGGCAGCCCACCTTCGGCCCCTCTTTCTCCGCCTCCTCTTCACGCAGATCACGCGGATCAGGGCCTGTTCCCGAGGAAGCAGTGTATCCTTCACGTCGGGCTCGTCAGAGTCGTGAAAGGAAAAATTGGATTCTGCGAGTCCGTGGTGAGTAATCGCAGTCCGGATGTCCAGAAGTTATTTTTGGTCATTAGAGATGGTAGCGGCAACATTATGTACAAAATAAGTTACAAAAATAAGTTTACTGTAATAGGGGTGTGCGGTAGGGTAGTACTTTACTGTAGTAGGGTTGTGTGGTAAGGTAGTACTTTACTGTAGTAGGGTTGTGTGGTAAGGTAGTACTTTACTGTAGTAGGGTTGTGTGGTAAGGTAGTACTTTACTGTAGTAGCGGTGTGTGGAAAGGTAGTTCTTTACTGTAATAGGGGTGTGTGTGTGATCAGGATAGAGTACCCCCCCCCCAAGGAAACAGCATTATCCTGAGTACCAGTCATGAGGAACCCTCTCGCCTCACGCCAGGAAGGGTTGTGGGGTTATGTAGGCTAAATCACACGCACGCATGAACACACCTGAACGCACGCACACACACACACTGTAAATCAGTACCAAATGTCCCATTAGACAATTCTAGGGGGCAGGGTGTGTCTCTAAAGCACATTCTATTAGAAACAGCTGCAGCCCTATAGGGGTGTGGCTCAGAATGTACTAGAATATCTGTTTCTCACTGCACACACACAGCTGGTACTCCATGGAGTAGGACATTTAGATATTTTAAGTGAGTGTTAGGGCTGGGAGTGTTTTTGAGTTGAAATACATTGTTAGAGAGCGTGTGTGTGTGTGTGTGTACTGAGATGACACTGCTGAGTCAGTTTCAGTCACAGTGGGAGGCAGGGATGGATAGAGGAAGATGAAAGGGGAGATAGAACAGAGGGGGGGAAGTGAAGGATGAAGGGCAATGGATGAGGGGGTGGGAGAGAAGAGGAAGTTGAAAGGGAGAGAGGGAGGAGAGTGAGGACAGGGAAGGGTGGAAGACTCTTCTCTTCTTCCTCATGAATTAAATGTATAAGATACTGGGCTCCTCCCCCTGCTTTACTGATGAGCTTCTACAGCAGGAAAATGACATGCCAACAGTTACTGTAGTTAATTTTTGTTTATTTAGGAAATACAAAGTGTTGGTATTCCTGATTCCATATATGATCATGAGTCAACAAATGACTAATGAGTGCACCATCAGGAATAATACCAACACTTTGTATTTTCTTAAAATAAAAACAAACGATTACTCCACAACAACACTCAAATAAGTGCAATATGCGAGTGAAATCAATATGCAAACATGGCTCAGACATATTATGCTATAAGTTTTTCTTAGGTAGAGGAAAACATGCGCTCTTGTTTGACTCTCATAAAGGAGGCGTGTTTGTAGCGCGGCAGGCTACGTCTCATTTCCCGTTCCCGGGTAATGCAATGGGATGTCACGAGCTATGTTTCCATTAACTTGTCCAGTGATTTTAGTTTTTTTCTTCGAAATTTACAACGTTAGCATAGAAAATAGATGCGGCAATTGCCTGCTAGGGTACGTTTCCGTTTAACTATATTGTCGATAAAAAAAACAGCTGGACACAATGACGCCACAGAAACAAACAGACCTTTTGTTGTTGTTGCAAAAACCTACAATGTCGAATAAAATGTTTGTGGTTGAAGTGTTTCCATTACCCATTTAGGCAAATTGCGCATTAATACATTTGTGACAGACTGTATGCCCTCCCATCTGTTTCATGTCTCAGGTATAGCCGGCGAAAGCCAGCATGTATAGAATGCAATATTTTACTAATATTAGCCATGTTCTAATAATGATCATGTGCCAACATATCGCCATGGTGAAACGTGCACAACTGGACTTCTGAAATAAGTGGATGGTGAAACTTGCCAGCCAACCAGAAAAGCAATTCTGGTATTCTTGAAAGTCAGGACAATCCTTGATATATATATTTTTTATAGTTGGAAAAAATGTATTTAGCAAGCAGCAGAAATTTAGAATTAAATGTATAGTGGAGCTTATAGTTACATGATGACCTTACGCGTACCTTCAAAACTATTCTCCAATCATATTTTATATTTTATAAAAATAGACAAAATAAAAATCCACCCTTGTCAAATGGATAAAAATGTTGTCGATATTTTGAAAATGTCTCCTATATCTGCAGTTTCCATTACACATGTCGCAACGTTATTGCTTTTGTCGAATAAATCTGGGCCACTGGAAACCTACCTACTGTTAAGTAGCTCTCTGTGGCCCTTGGAGGTCCATCCATCCATCTGTCGTAAGCGCAACACAGGGTCATTGGCCAATTCATTCACAACGTCGGCTTTAGCTTGCTTATATAGAGCGGATACTACCTGTTTTCTGAAATGGGGGCGAAGTTCGAAGCGTGGCTCGAGCACTTTCACAAAGTGCTGAAACCCCCCCCATTCTTCTCCACCACCAATAATGGGCTCATATCCACGGCTATTAACATAGGCTACCTATCGCTCTTGTAACTTCGTTGGCCCGGTCAGAATTAGCTGCGAAGGGCTGCTTGAATGCAGAGGGGAGATTAAGTTGTGTTTTTAATTATATATTTTTTGCCATTTCCGTCTTGCTCAGGAGGCAGGAATACTGGGGTGACGTCAGCGTAAATGTGTCAACGTGTTTGATGTGTTGGCAGCTGCATAGGGTACACTCGTTGAGCAGTGGCAACACTCTCTCTCTATCGCTGTTCTAATCTACTGGGAAGCACAAATGTTCCCAAACTGGAGATTTAAAGGATGATGGAGACTCCTGGTTTAATGACCAAGCCATTGCACAAAACTAGTTTCGGCCTGTGGTAGTGATTACAACATAGGCTCTATTTTTCTTTTACTGAATAGCTTGAATTTTATTTATTTTTTAGCTCAGATTTACGAAAGATGTCTACAATGCAGTGTAGGCCTAGTATTTTAAAAATATAGTTTGTATATATTCATTCGGATTCACAGTACAGACCAAACCGAGGTCCATGTACCTTTACACACACACACACACACACACACACACACACACACACACACACACACACACACGGTGACAGAGATTGGCTGTCTTGCCAGTTAGATTAAATGGTTCTGGGACCCGACTGTTATATTTACAGACTCTCTGGAGGGTGGCAATCAATCTACTTCTTCCCGTCCTCCTCATCTATAGCTATCCCACTCCTCTCTCCTCCTTACCCCCTCCCTCTCTCCTCCTAGCTATCCCACTCCTCTCTCCTCCTTACCCCCTCCCTCTCTCCATCCCCCTGTCTTCCTATCCTGGAGGTTTTTAGATTTATGATCTCACAACTCCTATCTGACCCAGTTCATCTCTGTCTGACTTTTTCTCTCTCTCTCTCTCTCTCTCTCTCTCTCTCTCTCTCTCTCTCTCTCTCTCTCTCTCAATCTGTGTCTCTGTGTTCTTTATCTCAGTCCCAGTTGGACATGTCAGTGTGCTCATCCAGTCTGTAACTACTTCACTGCAGCGGAGACTCAAAAACTGCAGACCCCAGACCCAAACAGAACTGTAACACAACCTAACATATCACCAGCTAACACATCACACCGTATGTAATGCCACCTAACTAGGTCTCTCTCTTGGAGAAGAGGCTCAAACATCAGGGCGCTTTGTGGTAAATATACAGAAATTAGTAATGCTGTACTTTCATCTCCAACCTGCCCTGAACTGTCTCCGAACTTTTTCTGACAGACTGTACCAACACACAGTGTTATGTAACAGAGTTGTGTCTCAGTGTAACCTAGCAACATAATAGACTTCCCTATGGACACCCACTCTACACTGTCGCTAGTCTACAGTTTGTCCGGGTCACCTGAGCCACAGGACTAATGCAAACTCTGTATGTTGCAGGTGTCTGGCATCGTGGGCAGGGCAGATGTCTTGGCCTGCATGCTGTTCCTCCTGGCCTTTCTCTCCTATATTAGGTGAGACAACCCTCTCTCTCTGTCACTACTATGGAGGGGCGGATTGTGTGGAGTTTCTTTTACACTGGGCGGCATTTTCTCTTGACTTAATAGCACTCTCTCCCCCTTTCTCTATCTCTCTCTCTTCTCTATCTTCTCTTCATCTCTCTCTCTCTCTCTCTCTCTCCTCTCTCTCCTCTCTCTCTCTCTCTCTCTCTCCTCTCTCTCGCTCTCC
>NC_042964.1:36506183-36581834 GCF_901001165.1 Salmo trutta
AAAGCCATGCGCCCTACGTCCGACGCCCTATACAATACCCACTATAAAGTACACAGTGGATGAACAACGTGCCCTAAACCGTGTGCCCTAAATACTACTAGAGCCACACTGTATACGGTCCACTTCATCGACTATATTGTTAGTCATCACTGAGTCACACTGTGTTCTTCCTATAGCAGTGTAAAAACATAAGGGATATGCAATACTTATACCTCCTACAGTGCACTGTACATGATTTATTCACCACCTACCTGGAGTTCATTGTCTCTCTCTCCCTCTCTCCACTCCTCTCTCTCCCAGGCTCCATGACCGTAAGATGTGTATCATCGGACTGAGTGTTCTGATGGAGCTACCCTCCAGGCCGGTGGTGGTAGAGGGGATAGCGGCTCAGATTGTCCCCAGCGTCCTGCTCCTCTTCCTGGGGCTCAAACACCTTTACTCCTCCCGCCTCAACAAGCCAGACCTTCTGGCCTGCACTGGGGTACCGGAGGAAGACCAGAACGGTGAGAGGAGGAAAACGGGTGACAGAGGAGGAGAGGAGACAGGGCAAATGAGAGGGGAATGGGGAGAACAGGCAAGAGAGGAGAGAAAAGGAAAGGAGTGATGCTAATGCTGTTGAATCAACCCGCTTCTTGGAAGCCATTGGGTAGGGCCAGGGATAATGTCATGGTAGAAGATTAAGACACTACTAACCCTAGCTATGGATGTGGTAGGAATCAGTCCTCAGCTGTTCATGTGTTGCTTTACACATCTATGGTCAGGTTTCAACACCTCTGGACCTCTCTCTCTCTCTCTCTCTCTCTCTCTCTCTCGCTTGACTTCTCACTCTGCCTTCAGGTCATATTAGTTGCACTACATTTCCCTACATGCCGCGGGGCAGCTGTGCTGGCATTCCTCAGTCAAGTGTAAAGAACCTGGAGTTCCAGAATATCAGAGTGCTTCTGGGGGTTGTAGTGTTGTTGTGCAGTCAGACACAAAGGTAGTAGATGAGACTATCTCAGAGGGAATGACTTGGAGTGTTCCTCTGTCACATTTAGTCTCCATATTCGCTCCATTTGAGTTAATTTACCTTCTGGGAGTATAGGAGTGTTATTGGGAACAGCAGGGTACAGGGAAGGTTAGGATGAAGGAAATTGTTATGCATGTTAGCTAAGCAGCTGTTACTGTAATTGGCATATTTAAAATGGCATTAAGAAAAATTGTGCCTTTCAAAAGGTGAAAGGTAATCTTTTTCTATTCATTCTGCTTTTCTGTCTGTCTGCGTGTCTGACTGCGTGTGTGTTGCGTCCACAGAGGAGATCCCTAGCGATGAGGACGAGGTGAATGAGAACCGTAACGCCATGATGCAACAGCAGACCTGCACACCCGTAGGCCACGAGGACGATGAGGAGGAGGAGGATGATGATGAAGACTACTGGGATGAAGAGGGGCTGGAGGGGACCCCTGGAGGAGTACAACACGCCCCTGGACTATGACAATGGAGAGGACGAGTACCAGTTCTTCACCGCTGCCCTACTCAGTAAGTGGTTACCCATCTACACACACCAACTCATGTAACTCACACACACACACACACACACAGGAAAAACAAATATACATGCATACATGCACGCGCCCCACACACACAGGCATCTAACCCTTACTCTATCCTGTGTGTACTATAGGGGTCCAGAACACTGACCAGCCTTGGTACCAGTCTCTGACCACCCCCCTCAGTGATGACCAGAAGAAACAGCTGCAGGAGATCTACAGCCTGTCCCAGCAGAGGAGGAGCACCGCCACCAAGGGCCAATGGTGAGGCAGAAGAGAGGACGGGGGGGCCAATGGGGAGAGAGGACGGGGGGGCCAATGGGGAGAGAGGACGGGGACCAATGTGGGGGGAGGGACGGACAGAGGGCCAAGAGCCAATGGGTTGGGAGATGGTGAGGCTGAAGAATAAGGATGCAAGGTGGAAAATACAAAATACAACAGTAAAAGGTTGTTGATTTAAACATGTATTTTGACAAGTATGCTGTATTTTCCATTCCGTTGAGTCCTAACACGGTGTCGTGTGGTTTCAGAGCTGTAAGAGACATGGCTGGAGGCCTGGATAGAAGGAGGTGTAGCGGCAGAGTTCTGGCCTGATCTGAAGTGGATTTAAAAGACACCAAGAACTGTTTCAGTCCAGATCAGATCTATCTAGACTTTACTGATCCCACCAAGACCGGGCCATCTAGAACCATAACTGAACTGGGTGGAGACCCACCAGAGACCATAACACCGGACTTTACTCTACACACTTTACGGTTCACATCCCAGACCGTAATTGGACCACACCCACCCCAGAGAGAGTGTGTGTGTGTGAGGTTGATATCCTGCTCTGTATCACTGACCAGCGAATTCATCTTCCAGTACAGTGCAGTCCTTGGGTCTGTAACTGTGTGAATGTAAGTATGTACAAAATCTCTGTTCCTCTATAGCCTGACGTTTGTATGGTCTCGAGAGGACTGGGCAGATGTCCTTGGTTGCCATGGCATCAATCAGAACCATGTGTCAGGTAGTCTGAACCAAGGCTGTGGTGCTAATGGACGACGGAGAGACAGACAGATGTGTTTGGGGTGAAGGGTTAGGGGTCAGTGACCTTTGACCCATGGGGGGGGGGTTCCTTTCACACTGATGAATTGTAATAGGGGGCAAGATGCTGGGAGGAGAGCTTTTGTTTGTCTTAGTTTTTGTTTTTTATAACTGTTTTCATTTAACTTAAGAAAATCATAAATGTTCATGTAACATCTAGCCCTGTGTTTTTTCCTGTTATGTTACTATTGTGTGTGTGTGTGGGGGGGAGGGGGTAAGATTTTATTTTGATTTCACATAGAGGATATTGCGGTAGCTGAAACATTCCATCTTTGAACATCCTCTTCCTGCTCTGTTGAATCAATACTAGGTCAGAGTTCACTGCTGCGATCAATCCTCATTTCTAAACATCCAGCTCAGTAACACACAGATGGATTGAACAACTACTGTACCATCATGTAGGTTAACAGTATCAGCAAATACGTTTTCATAACATCATTTACAGGCTTCCCTCAGGGCCCTGTTCAAATACTTCAAAAGGAATTCCTCCCTTCCTCCATGGTCTGACACAAGACAGAGGGCATAACATGGTGCGATCTGGCTTTCACCAGTCTACCAACTATCTGGACTTGGGTATCAAATTCAAATCACAGCTGGGAATCTCTCCACGACCGACAGTTCTTTCTCTCATGTCCCCAGCTGTCCAGAAAGAGGAGCCGACTGTGGAAGGAGTCTCCACTGGAATGTTAGAGATGTCCAAATACCACAGGGCTTCTTTCGGCATTTTATAGTCAGTATTTGATTCTCTAGTGGGCTCTGCTTGCAGGATTGGTAGTCAGATCCTGATGTTTCAGATGGGACGCTTGGATGGGTTTTGGTGCGGCAACGGCGCTCTTGCTCTCCCTCTCTCTCTCTCCCTGTGTTAGTATTCTGTGCGTGTTCGGCTGCAGTTTGTATGTTCTAGCCCACTGCAGTTTCTACTGAAGACTGTGTGTGTGTGTGTGTGTGTGGTGCAGGACAGTAAGGAGCAGCCAAGCGTTGAAGAGCTGCCGAACTCTGTGGGCGGTGAAACCAACATAGGGTTTGTGTGTTATTTGTTGTCGACTAGTGTCTGGAGTTGTTTCTCTCCAGAAAATGTTCTGTTGCAATCTGCCTCTGCAATTAAGCACTGCAGTGAATTATGTTCTCAAACAAACACCCTCTCTCTCTCTCTCCATTTCTATTGGTCTGTGTGATAGTTTTATGTAGGTGATGTTGCGTATACCTGACACTTCCAGGCCATGCTAGGATGCTGTTACACTAATCTGTGAGAGAGAGACAGAGTTAACTCTAGTCTACTGCCCTGGTAATAATGAAGGGGATTCTCTGGCCCCTGTGTCCCAGTCAGGGTGCCTCTCCTCCAGCCTGCCTGGTGGCCTCTTTCCCCCTGGGAGCAGAGTGGAGGTAATGGTGATGGCCATAGACCCTGGTGTGCTGGGCAAAGCTAATCAGATCTGATAGTGGTCTTACTAAAGCAGAGTATGAGAAGGGCAAACAAGGGCCGAGTCAAAGAGAGAGACCTCGCTGCAGTTCAGCAACCAAATAACTTCAGCTCACAGTTAAAAAGTGAGCTGAAGTCTCCAGCGAACTATTGAGTGGAGTACTGTGATGTGTGTTTGTTCTCTGGGGCAGCTAACTGCCTGTGGTCTCTGCAGTGTGTGCCTCTGTCAGAATCATTTACATGGATGGATGGATAGATGGATGGGGTAGGCAAAGTTCAGGTGAAGTGAATGTTGTGTCATGTGGTAGTTCCTGCCCTTTATAGCCATCCAAAAACCACACTCACACAGAGAACTCTCCTGCATTGTGTGTGTGTGTGTCCAGGGCACACAGGGACCGTCTCCACACGCCAGTGAAGCTGAGACAGAGATGCAGACTGACAGTGCTGACTGTCTCTATCGGCCCTATATATATATATATATATATATATATATATATATATATATATATAACAGTTCTCAAGTTTCCCAGGTGCTGGTCTCAACTTTTAGGGAGCATCCACAAACAGTGTAGCCTCCCTATTAAACTGGCCTCTGCTAAGAGGAGTGGACTTCTATGGCACAGGTTGAAGCGTGCTGCCTCGCATTGTAACAATACAGGGTCACTGGTTCAAGCCCCATTCCGGCTGACTACTCCCCCTCCCCCGCTGCATTAGTAATGGGATATTTGATTCCTAAATGGGGGTCTTGGCTACTTTGCAACCCCTGCTCACACACCAGTTAATTGCATTTGCTTTGGTAATGAGGGAGTCTGATTGCATATCATGAATCATGCGCCACTCTCCTGCCCTTGTGCCCCTTCTACTTGAACCCCGAAGGGGTTTTGAAAGAGAGCGGTTCTCCAGTTGGGCTGGTCTGTGATTCACTGTCAACTTTCCTGTTCAGAGGAATAAGGCAACCTCAGAGAGCGTTCCACACGCTAAAGAACTTTATTTCCAGAGGACATATGAGATGGTTCTGTACAGAGCAGAGATGTGAATGAATATATGAATAAACCCGCATGAGATAGAACCAGTAACGGCACAAGAGCAATAATAGACTATAAGGAGATAGTCCTTTGCTGATGTCACTAACTACCACGTAGCATAAACTACTATTAACAACTAGCAATAGTAACAACCAACAGTAAATGCACACGTTTCAATAACATCACTCACCGTTGTCCACTTGGAGAGAGACTGAGGAGGCTCTGACCTGAGCAGGCAGGACTCTGGTATCCTGTCCCCAAGCAACCTATTGGTGGCCTGATGGCAGAGGTCACTGGAAGTTTGGGTAGACCGTTTATGATCCCCTAGTCTCTGGCACCATCAGGTGATGGGTGGAGTGAGCTTCATGAAATTAGAAACCTCACAGGCAGGAAAATCCATAACAGGTTTAGTCTGACGAGTCCATCCCAAATCTCTTCATACCTGAGTAGTGGTACCATAATCATCTCTCCTCCTAATGAGTGACTCATCCTCAAGTACACACCTGTGAGATTTAATACCGCCTCGTGCTGCGATGGGTCTGGCGGTGACATAACTACCAAGCAGGCTCGTTTAGTGGCAATCAGCCACCGACCTATAAGCCTAAGGTAATGAAATCAAACGCTATTGTAGCAAGAGAGAGGCCCACACTCGCCTCCAACATGTCACCGTATCATAACCGATGGATGACGGCTATTGCGGTCGACACGCTCCGTCTCCCACAGGAATGTAGGCCTGCCTAGCCCTGCTGAGCGCTGCGGCAGTTGGCGAGTGCACCATGCATTCTGAAGGCAATTAGCGCACAGAACGCCAACTTGAACACTCACAGATGCACCATTCCAATGGGGGGGAAAAAAACAAGCAAATTAACGAGGCAAAACCGTTTCATTCTTTATAGTCGGCGAGACCACAGAGAGCAGATGTTTGATTTTGGTCCCAGGATGGTGAGGTGAATATACGGTGTGCAGCAATGTTCCCTCAAATGTTTTCCGGGCACTGAGCAAATTTCAGGTCTGCTGAGCGCAAACATTGACAATTCTGTACAGCTTCCAGGGCGTTTACTGGGAACACTGAGGCTGTACCATCTTTAAGTTACAGTTTTAACAGTTCCCAAGTAGGCTACTTGATCATAATGTAGGCCTACCAGAGAGGCCTGCCATAGAAAACTATAGAGAAAATGCATCCCATAACATTTTAACATGGAAATAGCTGTTCTATCATTCAGCCGACAGTAGCAGCCAATGTGTGGTGTTCAATGTCGAGACTTTTGAAAAAGAACACGCAGGGCTTGACATTAACCTGTTTATCCACTTGTTGTTCAGACAAGGTGACTGACAATGCTGTTGTGTTGTTTTGATGCAAGTAACCAACACAAAGAAAAATGCATTATTATTCTCATACCATTACTACAGAGAATCAGATGAATTATGCTACACTCTGCCTATTGGCTACTTAGATTAATCAAACCTGTCTCAAAATACAACACTGCCCCTTTAAGACAAAAACAAAAGCTCTTTACCTGACTGGCTTTTCAAAAGTGTCTAGAAATTGACATGTTTTGTGCTCTTGTTGGAAGCAATCACTCCCCTACTGCTGACTACAAATAATCTATAACTGGGCTACTAATTCACTAACTAGCAAAGGATATGAACAAAATATGCATGTGGCTACATGCAGCTCTTGCTTTGATCTCACAAGTTCATCTACTCATGACTGCTCATGCTGTAAACACATTCCAGTTCAAAGTAAACGGCACAGATCCATATATGGCAATGGTTAATTTGCATATAGGCCTACTGCAACTCTGATTGTTTATGCTGCTCCGGCTGAGTAGTGCTGTCAGTGCAATAGAATCCTACTCCGATGCGTTCTGCCTACAACAAAATCTCTTGCATAGTTTATTTTGTTTCAGTATGTTGCTTTGAAAGTGGCTAATGTTGAGTCGATCACAATTGCAACTGTAAAGGGAAGCGTTGATAGTGTTAACAGGAAATACTCTAGAACAGTGGTCAGCAACCTTTTCTGAGTCAAGATCAACATGCATGCCGAGATCTACCGCTCAGATTTTTTTTTAACATGACTTAAAAAACGTAAGCCTATGCAACATTAAACCAACATTAACCAATTAAAAACAGTACTGTAGCAATGAGGTTTGTGCAGAAAGCTATAGGCCCAATACAGATCACTGCATATTGGCTTTGCTTTAATTGCCCTGCCAGCGCATTGTTGTTCAGGATATTTTTTTAAAAATAATAGTTCAAAATTTGAGGTAGGCTATATGATCACACTGGTAATAGATCCGTTGTTGTATTACTTGTGCGGCACAGCTGAGTGAGCATACATTTCAATATTTTTTTTTTACTGTGCTGACGGTGCCTGCATCTGATGGTCCGTCTCAGCTGAGGGAGAGCGCAGCAGACTGAGGATCTGCCTCTCAACATCTCTCCTCTCTCTCTTTCCTCCACTGACACTGACCAAAAAGGGACAATGTCTTCCAGCTGACTACAAAACTCCAGTCGCACGGCATTATTTCTGCCTCGTGCACAAATTCATGTTGTTACTCCTATGAACAGAGAAAGTGAAATATTCCTTGATATTAAAAAAGACCCAAACCACTAATAATAACGCAAGCCTATTAATACGCCTATTAATACGTTCCTACTCATTAATTACTGGTGCAATGCTTGTTGTAGCGCTGAATACAGTTGACAGTGCTGAGTAGAAACTTAAACATGAACTCATTCATAAAAACCGCTTCTCTTTGCTGTATTTGTTGACAGTCTCTCTCTAGTCATGTTTTTGAAACGTTTTGAAATCTCACAGTATCAACTGTGCTGTAGCTTTTTTTTGTGCCTGCTTCATTAATGCAGACACGGTCATCTGAGCCATTCGATTGGCCAGCGGGTCAACAGCACGAGACGAATAAAAAGAAAACAGAAACAGGCTTTATCGTTGCTTTTTCACAGAAATGTTTGGCGATTGACCAATCGGGTTGGTGACCATTGAACATCACTCAACTTTCCAGAGCAATCTCTTGCTTCTCTCTGCGGACTGGCGGCAGTCTCGTGGCTACTGCGCTTGCGCAGTTTAGAGCGCAAAATGGACACTTATACCCAGGTGAATAGCGAGCTGCTAATGGATGAAACAAATGGTCGAGAAGACGACCTTGATCTGTGTAGCCAGATGGACGCCAGCTGCTGGGTGAAGAAATGGCCTGGAACAGCCTTCATGATGATGTAGATACAGCAACAGTATCAAATGCATTTTATAAGTCAGGGATGTACAACTGGCGGCCCACGGGCCCCACCACATTTAAAATGCCCTTGGATCAATTTCCACAAAATACAATCTTTTTTAGAAACTCCAGTTGGGTCTCAACTGTTGCAAGTTAGAATATACAAGGTGCAATTTCGACACAAAACATCTCTCCACCCTATGGCAAAACGTGTACACTTGCAGGAAATTAGTTGTAAAACAGCTCATTTTCCTATCTGCCCAATGGCAAAATGAGCAGAATTGCATGAAATTAGTTAAAAAATTGCTAAATCTTCTGTCCCATGGCAAAAATGTGTAGGATTGCAGCAATTCTCTACACCCCGTGAGCAACTGTGGCTCTCATGAGTTCAGATTTGTTGTGGCCCCCCACCACCATCAAAGTTGTCCATCCCTGATAGGATATCCTGTCACTGCACAACCCTCTGGCAATGACTAGAGAGCAAGAGAGGGGGAGGAAGGAGAGTAAGGGAAGGAGTACTTGACAACTTAGAGTTGTTTTGCCCTTTAGCATGTCTTTCCCAGTGGGCACGCCCCACCCCCTCCTCCTCCCCAGGTCCCGTCATGCTGGACTCAGGGCACAGGAGGTGGTTGTCTGCAGGTGTTGCACGCCAGTTTGTTTCCTGGCGGTGTGTACATGGTTCAGTGATCAGTGTGCCCTTTGCCAACCCCCTACTGTGCCATCAGAGCCCCCTCCCTAGTACCCCCCACTAGCTGTAGTGACAGAAAGCTATTCTCAAGTAGTAGAAAGGGCAATTGAAGTGTGTTTGTCAAACATGTTATTCATACATTATTAAAAAATGTGCTTTCACGGTAAAGTCTACACTTGTATTCGGCACATGATTTGATTTAAAGCACATAGCCTATGCGTTTTCATCACGAGTGGAAACACACTTTTGTGTGTGTTTGTGCAACTTAGCGCGGTGCAGTGTTGCGTGAGTGTCTTGTAGGCAGTTATAGATGTCAGTCTGTGTTGCTCTCACCGCCACTCATGTAGCTGCTGACTTGCCACATCCAGGGACTGTTACACAAACTCTGCTGCAGTGAATGAGTGTTAGTAACAAACTTGGGTCCAGCTAGCACACACTCAAACCATGCTTACACACTATGTCCTTACATGGGGGGGTTCAACCCCACATTTGGCTCAGTGATTGGCTCAGTGATTAGCTCAGTGTTGTGTTACTCATGGGGACAAAATTCAAGCCCCTTGGGTGCTGCCATAGAGTTACATTAGAAGGCCATTGGCCACAGATAAAATGACTTCAAATCACGTTATATCTACAGTAGCTTTGATTGGACTGATCATGTCAACATCATACTTTCGAAATCTTAGCTAGCAGTCATCACCATGAATCAAGTCGACAATCTACTGGCAAATCCTTTTTAATCCTTGTCATATGAAGAGAAATAATGAAGAGAAATTATACATAATACGTATCGGTGCTCATCGGCCATTGGACATAAACATTACACAACAAGTTGGAAATCGCTAATTCAGCAATGAGTGGTTTGGAAGGAATCAGTGGCTAACTGCAAGCATTGCAAAGAAATCACTAGCCTTCTATTCATTGGAGTGCCTGTGTGGTCCCAAGTCTGGGATTAAGGGTCTCTTTTCCAAGCTTAAAATTATAAACATTCAACATTGGCCATGCTGTCAATTAAGCATGATTTGTGCCCCTGCTCAAAACAACTGTTAACTTGGTACAGCGAAATCTGACTTCAATGAGTTCAAGACAACTGGGAACTCAGGAAAAACAGCTCCGACTGAGGAAAATAAGTTTTGAAAGGTCATCCAACTCGGAATTGTAAATCCGGAACTCTGGCCTCCTTTTAGAGCTACGACCTGAAGATCACTGACGTCATCATGATTCAACCTTGTTTTCGTTCAAGTTCCCAGTTATCTTGAAAGCACCATAAATCCAGAGAATACCAGACTTTGATGACAAAGTTTGATGACAACATTTGCCCACAAAGGACTGCCATGCCACCTTCCTGTTCAAGTGAGCACAGCACAACAAGGTATGTCCAAAAATGTATTGTATGCTGCTGCATAAATTATGTAATATTCCAGGGAGATATGTATACTCTAGCTAAGGAGGTAAAACTAAATGTATGTTGTGTAGTAAGCTGTTAGTAGCCCATGTGCCTCACCCTAATAATTTGATCTCTTAATTTCATCTACTATTCTGACTTGGTGGTGCACATGTAGCCTATAAACTGTTTTTGAGAAATGTAATCATTGAATATTGTAAGAGCTTTCATTGTCTGCTTATATGCCCCCTTTATTTATCCGACGGTTCTGACTTGCTGTACAGGGAGAACACTATAAGAACGGCCCATGTTCTGAATTCTGTCAATGTACATTTCAAAAGTGCTGAACAAATATTTATATTGACTACATCCGTCCTAGCTCGCTCATTGATGTCTTAATCAAACTGATGAATTGCCTCTTATCCGCTCATCGTTCCCTTATGCCATAGTTTGTACATCTCAAGTGTCAGTAGAACCCACATTTGTTTAAGCAAGTCAGCCATATCAGCTATGTTTTTTTAAAGGCAGTAAATGAGGCTGAATGAACTGTTTCGCTGCCAGACAAGGCTCCGCTGATAGCCAGATGTAGCAGTGGTAAGGTGTTGGGACAGCTTTATATAGGCCCTAACAGTTTGTGGGTACCGTTTGTCACCGTTATAGTGCAAGTAATGTATTGTGCTGTGTCGTGGCTTTGCTGGCATGCATCCTACATAATTAGATTTTTTTGCCCACAGAGATTTACATGCTAAAATCGCCACTGTGTGTATATGCATTAGATCAGCTGACTAACCTGATGGATTATGGGAAGCTGCTATATGGGTGTCCTCCACACTGCTTGCATGAGACATTATTTAGTCTGGTCCATCTGTGCTTGTCCTTCAGTGCAGCTGTGTTTTAAGCTCACAGCTCAGTCCTGTCCTGAAGCCTCTAAAACAGACAGAGAAAAAACATCCTACCCTTGGCTCAGTCTGTCAAGGTTGTGGCACTGGATTTGCCCACAGCCTCACACACATGGAGTTGGCTACATACACACCACTGTCTTGCACTGACAGACACACACACATACAAACTGACACACACACAAACTCTGTGCCCACCATCCCCACAGGGCACAAAGAGACCTAATTCTCTACCCTTCATTTGTCGGAGAGCTAAAGTCGTCTCAGGCGTCAGACTGCAACTGACAGATATGTTAATGTGAGTGGGAACACTGGATATTTAAGGGAACTGTATGTGTGTGGTGTGCGCGTGCATACGTGTGTGTGTCCATCCTCATCTGTGTTTCTCATACATACATGCATGCATGCATGCATGTATGTATCAGCCTGTGTGAATTGGATTCATCCTAAAGCACTGTTAGCATTATTAAACACCAAACCCAAACAAATTCATACTGGATGTGATTGTGTTGGCATATTTCCCTCCCAACAGATGGTGGTAAAACAAATAGGCCATTGTAGAAGTATAACCATTCCTCTTCATCAACAGGTGATGATGCTGCCTTGCCAATGCAACTTTATGGAGAGGGTCATTGGCATGGGCACTTGTGGTCGGCTGGTGTTTGGGCAGGCATGGCAGGACACGAATGGCAATGAGTAGTTTTAACCACAAGAGGGACAACGGCTATGTTTAACTGGACGGACATATTCGGACATACACACACACACACACACACACACACTATTTTTAAGTGCTACATCATTTGGAAGTCAAGTACCTGTATGCAATTGTCTCCATTAGTCATATTGCGTCAGCGGGGATGGTTTTGACACTGGCTTTGAACTGTCTGAGAATAGCCGCTGTCTCTGTACTGGGACCGGACGATTCCTTCACCTTTACCTGCTGCATATGAATGTAGCCCTTCATTACTTGCCATCTTGACTGAACAGGTTTCTGTGGAGAATAGCAGCAGGAGTGGTGTGGGGTTGCAGTGGCCAGCTGGTGTGCCTGTAGCAGGGCCCGCTGGATGGATGCATCATACAACACAACAGCCGTTTCCACCGACCAGGCTGGCACTATACCTGCATTCTGCTGCTGAGGGTAAACTCAACACCAGCCTATTTAGAAATGATTCAAGTAATGCTTTGAAAGAGTTTTTTTTTTTATGTATGGTGTTTTTGGAAAGTGTTAGATTTAACATACTGACCTAGTGGATGTTTTTCAATGGATTGATTTTCAGTAGGCCCGGTACAGTAGCCTACAAGGAAGTTGGATGGATATTAAATCTTATACTCATCGTAACCTGCTCTGGTCAGGTCAATATCCCACATCGTAACCATCATCATGGTTCATTGATTTATGGTTATCTCTCTTGTAAAACATGTTTATTACCAGTGTCTACACTGAGCTTACAAAACATTAGGAACATCTTCCTAATATTGAGTTGCCCCCCTTTTGTCCTCAGAACAGCTTCAATTCATCGGGGCATTGGACTACAAGGTGTCAAAAGCGTTCCACAGGTGTGCTGGCCCATGTTGACTCCAATGCTTCCCACAGTTGTGTCAAGTTGGCTGGATGTCCTTTGGGTGGTGGACCATTCTTGATACCACGGTGAAATTGTTGAGCATGAAAACCCAGCAGCGTTGCAATTCTTGACACACGCAAACCGGTGCGCCTGGCACCTACTACCATACCCCGTTCAAAGGCACTTAAAATATTTTGTTCTTGCCCATTCCCCTCTGAATGGCAACATATACACTCTAAAAATGAGGTATTCAACAAGGGTTCTGTAATCCTTAAAGTTCTTTGAAGAACCTTAGGGTTCTTGGCACTAACGTTGGGCAGTTAGGTTCCTGCAAGAACCCCATATGAGGTGGGGTTAATTGAGGAACCTCCTTAGTTGGTGGGGGTTCTTGCAGGACCTAACTGCCCAACCAAAACATTTGGATTTGAATTTGAAAGGACAGCAGGTGCAAGGGCACTTAAATGTAAAGATCTCCTCAATTTAAAGTAAGGTTTGTCCCTTGTATGATCTAACTTGATATTGTCTTTTCAAATTTGTGCAAATATTTCTCAAACAGAAAATGGACACAATCCAATGGATATCAATCAACAGAGGTAAGAATATGTATGCTATGAGAATATGTTGAAGGCTCGCTGTATTGGGTGCAGATGACTGAACTGCTCACTTCTGTGTCTGCAGGTATACAGACGATGAGGCATACAAAAGGTATGTCTATTGGTATGCTATGGAGATCACGTGTACCATCCTCCTCCCTTGCCTCTTCAATGAATATCCCATAGGCCTCTACATTATGGACAAGATATGTGAATGAAAACCATCATCAAAACTTGGATTTTGTGGTTAAAATTACTGTTATGAATACTGTTGTGTGCATGTTTTGTTAAAAATCTGAATAATTACTATTTTTGGATTCACAGACTCCACCCTCCCTACACCTCTGATGACTATAACAGAAAACCTGTTCAATCACCACTCACTGCAAAATCATTCTGGCTGTGGATACGGAGAATATCAACACTAACATCAACACGCCAGGGAATTTACCCAACTTGAGGCTCACATTTAGATTTTTTTTTATTCTGCTTTGCCACTAAAATCATAATAAACACTGACAACTAAAATATGGTGTTATTGTTGTGCATATTATTATTATTATTATATTATAATAATAATAGGGGAGGGGGGTAGTTCAGATATTAACCCCAAAAGGTTCTTCAAAGGTTCTTTGAGGATCTATTAAAAGGGATTCTTTGAAGAACCCTTTAAATGGTTCTTCGAAGAACTTATAAGGGTTCCGACAGTTTCCATTGAAGAACCCCTAAAGGATACTCCAGGAATCATTTCTTTTTAAAGTGTACGCAATCCATGTCTCAATTGTCTCAAGGCTTGAAAATCTTTTTTTTTATACCTGTCTCCCCTTCATCTACACTGATTGAAGTGGATTTAACAGGTGACATCAATAAGCTTTCATGTGGATTCACCTGGTCAGTCTATGTCATGGAAAGAGCAGGTGTTCCTAATGTTTTGTACACTCAGTGTACACTCTAAAAGAAAAGGTTCCTGGGGAATCATTTAGGGTTCTTCAAATTGAAACTGTGGGGGAACCCCTATAATTTCGCCGAAGAACCCTTTTAAATGAATCCTCAAAGAACGTTTTGAAAAACCTTTTGGGGTTAATTTGTTTAATCTACCCCTCCCTCCCCTATTATTATTATTAATAATAATATGCATAACAATAACAATAACACAATAGTTTAGTTGTCAGTGTTTATTATGATTTTAGTGCCAAACAGAATAAAACATGTAAATATGAGGTAAACTCCCATTAGAGCCCCAAGTCCAATGGGTAAAATTCCCTGGCGTGTTGATGTTAATGTGTTGATGTTCTCCGTATCCACAGCCAGAATGATTTTGCAGTGCATGGTGATTGAACAGGTGTCTTGTTATATTCATCAGAGGTGTACGGGGTGAAGTCTGTGAATCCAAAAAAATTGTAATTATACAGATGATAACAAAACATGCACATGACAGTATTCATACCTTGGATTTTGTTCAGGTACCTGCAGACACAGAAGTGAGCAGTTCAGTCATCTGCACCCAATACAGCGAGCCTTCAACATATTCTCATAGCATACATATTCTTACCTCTGTTGATTGATATCCATTGGATTGTGTCCATTTTCTGTTTGAGAAAGATTTGCACAAATATCCTAAAACAATATTAATGTAGATCACGAGGAGATCTTTACATTTTCAGTTAAGTGCCTGCACCTGCTGTCCTTCCAAATTAAATCCAAATGTTTCAGTTGGGCAGTTAGGTTCCTGCAAGAACCTCCAACAACCTCATATGGGGTTCTTGGAATAACCCTTTGGGGGCAAATTTCAGTGCCAAGAACCCTAAGGTTCTTCAAAGAACTTTGAGGATCTTAGAAGAACCCTTGTTATTAGTGTATAATAACCCTCTTGACAGGGTAAGAGTCAGTGACCTCGAGCTCACAGAGACAGACAAGGTCTTTGTTTTTCTCATCTCTCCCACTCAGACTGACAGGACACGGGCAGGTATCTAACTCACTCTATTAGCGCGTCCCCGCCTGGCCCGTCCTAGACAATCATTCGTTTATTATTGTCCTACTCTAAAGATAAAGGTCATGTCGGCTGAAACAGTACGCCGCGCGCTATTGATTTTCGATCTAGATGGTGCTAATGAACCTCTAGCTCTGCGAAGGCCGGTACTGCGCCGTGCGCATGCGTCAAGAGGAGGCTTCTCCATTTCGCTGGCTGCTTCATAGTCAGTCCCCCGCAGCCCACAGTAGGCCAACACAGTCGCTACCAGACTGTCTAGTGGAACGGATATGGCTCCCCACTCACCCCGGCTTTTTCCAGACCCAAGCGGCTTGTTGCCAGGCAAGGGCCGACATGACAGTACACGGACGAGAGAAGACCCCTGGCCGGCTCCGCCTGTCGGTCCCGTTAGAAGCGGAAAAGGAGCGGGTTCGCTATGCAGTGTTGCTGGCTCTGTGCGCGCTGTGCTACAGCAACTCTCTGCACGGGGAGTTCGTGCACGACGATGTGTGGGCTATCAGCATAACCCCGACGTCCGGCCCGGGTCCAGCCTGCAGAGCATCTTCTCCAACGACTTTTGGGGCAAGAGGATGGCGGACAAACACAAGCCACAAGTCCTACAGACCGTTATGCATCCTCACCCTTCAAGTAAGTTCGCGCTCTCCCCTCTCCCCCATAACTCTCTGTGGTTATCTTCCCAGCATCGGTTGCAAAGTCTCTGTAGTTAACTTGAACAGCTGGGTCTCGGGCTGGAATGAGAAACAATGTTGCAGAAGTTGGTGGCAATGCCCAGAAATGCGCTGGCTTCGTCAGCTATCCAACCTGTGATCGGATACAATTAAAACCATGTATCCGCTCCCAGAAATAGGCTTAAGTCATAGGCTAGTCTATTGTAGGTTACTTCTTGCTTTGAGGTGGGTTGAGCTTGGACGATCGCCAGCGGTCATGAACGACGCACATCTGCACCTACCATAAACAAACATGTATGTAGCCTAATGGGTTATAAACAGACTGCTACGGCGGTCCGGTTGCGCAGTTAGCTAAACTTGCTGAAGCGTGCCATGAACACTGCTCGCTCGCAAGAAAATCCGATTTTATTTGTGCTCCTTGATCTTAGAATATGCTACAGAAAGCAACTTGAAACATTTTCAAATAGCCTTGAGTCGACATACAGTATGTTAGCTGGACCGGGCAGATGTTAACCGTTTTTTTTGCCTACACTTGTTGCTCGCTGTGGAATCCCTGAATTCGCACTCAACGTTCACTTCAATGTATTTTGGTGGATATGTTTGACACTCCAGAACATTTATCGGACACATTTTGGGAAGTTAGTGTTGAATGGTGTTGTATCAACTAAACAAACAGTCGTCATTCAAGGGAACCTTTCCAGCCAGTATCAATTTCATCTCCGGTCACACACACTGGAGCGGTGGCGTGTCACAGGCGGCGCCATGGGACGCGGGAGAGTTCTGGCTTACGGCTCAAGCGTTAGTCAACCAGAAACATGAATAGCCTACAGATTTCACAGATTGATGAAAAACATACTGCAGACTATTTGAAAGATGTGTTTAATATGAAAACTACACACACAAAAAAGTCGACAGGAAACTATAGGCTCTGTTTCTATCTAGCACATGTAGGATTGATATTTAACCTGGATTTAACTAGGCAAGTCAGTTAAGAACCAAATGGCGGCCTAGTAGGCAATACAGTTGAAATGTAAACAATACATATGAAAAGACTGGAATAGTAATATGAACCATCAAGCGGTAGACAACCACAGAACAGACCCGTTCTCTGCCTGGTAAAGCTTTGTGCTTCTTTTTGCACAGGGCTGTGGATACACGCACGCGCGCACACCATCCTATGCATGGGACTTATCTATTCAAATACTTTGATTGCTTAGTAAGACATCGTCTCCACTGTCACTCTGTCGCTGCATCCTCTGACCTCTTCTCAGAGCCTGAACCGTCTGAAAACCATGTGCTGCTGCTCCCCGACACCGCACGATGCGCCAGAGAATGCATTTCAAATAAGTGAGCTGAAGACCCGAGATGCTGATTATGACAACGGAGAGGTTGTCAGCTGCTGTGTGTGAGTGCTGAATACTTAGTGTGCTGGTTAGGGGGAGAGGGAAGGCTGATGTGCTGAGGCTTTGAATGGGTTTCTCTCTTCTGAGGCGATGGATGGAGCATCTGGTTGTGTAGCGCTCTCCTTCTGGTTCTGCAGTTGGTTACCCACACACTGCTGCCAAGCCAAGCAGCTGAATCTCCATCTACACACAGCCCAAAGCCGGGCCAGATGCATTATCTGTGGTGTGTACGCTCGCGCACATACACAAGCCACTCCTGACTGTCTCAAGCCTGTAGTCCTAATACTTTGTGACGGCACAGAGAGAAGGGAGGAGGTCAGTTGTCAGTGTCTCAGTGACACTACAGTACCTTGTCTGGTCTCCTCTGTGTTCTCTTTAAGTTCAGACTAAATGGGGCAAATCTGACTCACATTTGCATGTATGCTTCATTATTATGGGAGACGAAGTTCCTATTTACACACATGTGCCTTATATGGGCCAGGGACAGCGGTACATATGGACACACACACACACGTCTTGTTGCTTTTTGTGCCATGTTTGCTCTGTGTGTATGCTACGTCTTGCTTGTCCTATGTAGCTCTGCGTGTGCTCACTGCTCAGTGATTGTCTGTATTGTAATTGTTTTTAATAACCTGCCCAGGGACTGCGGTGAAAATGAGCCGGCTGGCTAAAACCGGCCCTTTTACTGAAACGTTGATTAATGTGCACTGTCCCTGTAAAAATAAATAAATAAACTCAAACTCACACACACCTATGCCTTTGAGGATCTGCTTAGGTATATCTGTCATTTCGACATGCAGGGACTCACACCCTCATACACCACACACACATACACACCTGTGCCTGTGGGGGCTCTGTGCTCAGTATAGCAGTGTGTTTCTGTGTCAGTGATCACTGTCGGGCCTCTGAGACGGTCCTCAAGGTGAAGGACACACACCCCTGAAGCACTCTAAAGTAGCCTATTAATGGAACGATGGCTTGGGGAGAGAGCAGGAGGAGACCAAGGGAGAGGGGGAGATAAGAGGTAGAAGGGAGGGAGGGAGGGAATGGGATGAAAAGAGAGGGGGATCACAACTTGGAAATGACAGAAAAAACAGGCTATGAGATCACGTCACAGCTTACGGTCCAGCACCCCACCCCTCCCGAATCCCACCCAGAGGACAGTATAAACATGATACAGCAGTGTAAAGACACACAAACTGCTGAAGCCTCTGTCATGTCCCCTCCAACACAGCCAGGCTGCCTGGGGACAGTTACTGTGTCCTTTGGGAGCTGGATACCTGTCTGTTTCAGCATTGACCAGTGTAACCACTCTACCTGCACAGCTCAACGCTTCTCTTCTATCACAATACAGGGACCACAGTGCTGTAGCTAGGCAATGGTGAAACAAAAAAATGACACCTATACAGTGGTGGGCCTAGAGTTTTTTCCTGGTCAGAGGATGTGGTGTGGAAAACCTCCAGATCCTAGTCGTAGGTATAAGAAAGGCCTTGTTTTTCCTGGTCAGATCACATTGTCAGGAAATTGTCCGCTGTCCAGTCTCTGGTCTCTATTTGAAATGCATTAGTTTTAATAACAGAGTGCACATCCGCCATGACTCACTGAGAAGGTCTATAACAAGATCACATCAAAGGGCTGGCCTACACAGGTTAATACCCTCTCCCCAGGGGCATCCTACAACATCCACTATGTATGATCTAAGATGTAACACAGGATATAGGAGGGGTGGAGCCTGCTTTTCATCATCACTTAATGGATCGGACGTTGGCTTTTATGAGGCATCCCCATTATCGCTTAGGTATGACAATCAGCTCTACGGTCTTTCCCCTATTTAAAACCCATGCTACGTTCTCTTCAGATTCCCTTCGGTCTAGTTTAGTTCAGTTTCAGATTCTCCAAGTCTTTCATCCTGGAAATGTGTGGGTTTCTTCACATTAGGAGTCAGACTGTGCTTGTTTAATGATGAGAGAAACAGGCTGTTTTACAGAGATGGTGTAATACTGTAATTGAATTCATAATGGAGGTTTGAGGTTGGGATTCTTCTCTTCTCTGAGACGGGGGAGGAATCGTAATTACAATCTGACGGATGAAATGCTTTTATATACCTGAACTAATGGTTTTTCTGTACCTGGGTGTGTAATGGAGACTTTAGTATGTGTCATAACAGTGTGTGGGTGGTAAAAATGTCATTTGAACAGACTAATATATGCAGATATGAGATATATTCTATGAAGATTCCAAATGGCTTATCTCAGCCTTATTACACCATCAAAAAGCTTCTTTAGGGGGAGATTATATGTGTTTCTGTGCTAGGATTCCAAAACGCTCTGCTTCATTCATGTGTAAAATAATTAGGGATAGGCTCATCCGTTTCAAATCGGGTAATTAAGGGAAGGGAATATCCTCAACAAAAATGAATCAAATTGTGTTCCATTCATGTAATTACCTTAAGTTAGATACCCGTCCTGAATTTAATTGACTCAGGTCGAATGGAATTGACCCCAGTCGTGATTGGACTGTAGTCATTGGTGATGGAGGAAACCGTAAAGGAGGGTCACAGTTCCTGACACAGTGTGGCTGTGATACATTAGCACCGAATGTTTCATATCCTGCAGTTTTAGTTTGAATAAGTCTCTCTTCTCTCTAATCTATGATGGTAAAATGGTGACTACAATCTCTCTCTCTCTCCATCAGATTGAACATCCTCTTGGGTGGAATGACCCCAATCTACTTCCACGTGGTCAACGTGTGTCTTCACTGTGCCGTGACCTGTCTGCTCATGCACACGTGTGATCGTTGCGTGTTCGACGACCCCCGCCTGGCCTTCCTCACCGCCCTCCTCTTCGCGGTGCACCCCATACACACTGAGGCTGTGAGTATGCACACACACATGACACCCCCTCTAGCAGACATGCTTCTTCTCAATGACTCCTCCCTCACATGTAAGACCAATGACATGGATTCCTTCACTACCGTAGAGGAGCACGACCTGGTGACACATGCAGTCATCCTCTGACATGACAATCTGTGACGAACTGTGCCTTCACGTGTGAGACAAACTCAGGGCTCTCACTCACTCGTCTCGCTACTGGTGAATCAGGTCCCTGTTCAATAGGTCCGGGAAAGGCAACCTTCCTGTTTTCATATTGCAGTTCCAGCTCCATGAGTTTAGTTTTGAATGTTTGAGAAGTAGCGAGGCCATTTTACAATTTGGGAAATGTATGCAAATCCTGTGTGGAGGAGAATTATAATTCATTCTCACAGGTGAAGGAAGAAGAAAGGCTGATGTGTTGAAGTTAGAGCTCTGCAGAGACACTGAGTGAAACAGAGAGCGAGATGAAAAGGGGCGAAAGAGAAAAATGTGGATGAGGGCGAGGCAGACGGGGCAGAGGAATGCATGAGGTGGAGGAGAGAGCGAAGGATAAAAGGAGGAGCGGGCGAGGGAGAGAGAGGGAGCTGAATAAAGAGCAGCAGGGGTGAGAGCTGAGCAACACTATAGCGCTCTACAGGGTGCTCCCTTGAGCCCCTAACAGACAGAGAGAGAGGGAGCAGAGAAGGGAGGATGAAAATGCAGAGGGGAGGGGAGAGACGAGACCAGGGCTGCTCCCAGTCTGTGTCTAGCATCCCAATCAGCCTAAGTCTCTCTAGTGTTCATCCTACAGTTCCCTTCATCCTTTCATCTGTCCCCAGTGTGAGTTTCAGCCCAGCTTCATCGCCCAACCTTCTCCCTAAACCATAAACTAATCATGGACCAACCTCCAGCTCATAACCCCTGTCCACATCCACAGCCACTCGAATGAGTCTTTAGCTTCCTAGCTCATACCAGCACTAGCCACCCTAGCATACATTTTCAGGAGCTTCAGTCCCAGTCCCATTTCCACCCAGCGTCGGTCTGCTAGGCAGTCATGCAGTAAGTAGTTAGTCAGTCATTCTGAGGGCTGGGGCTGATGCCGGGGCTGTGTAGTGGCAGGTCTTTGGCAGTGCTGTGTCTCTGCAGTGAGTGACTGTGCCAGTGGTACCAGAGTCTGATGAACTCAGTGCAGTAAACCGGTTACGTCATTAGCCAGGGGAGCAGCTGGAGTTCACTTCACTTCTACTGATGATGAGGGACACACACAAACACCACAATAAGACAAGAGATTAAAAGAGGCTATCCCCCCACCCCCCCTCGCTGTGGAGCTCCTGGCATCACACAGTCCCTGTCTCCCTGTCCAATATGGCCACCATAAAGATGCAGTCATTCGGATCTGCAGCCAGTGAATGGAGGTGCTGTTCAAGGCTGAAAGCCCTTTATTCATCCCACTCTCCTCTCTTCTCAATGGCGGCTGCTGAGACAGACCGGTCAGGTCATGTGGGGATCCCGCTGACCGTCTGTGTGTCTCGCTGTCCACTTAGGCACACACATGGTTGGCATGGCGAAGTAGACGTCGAGTGTCTTAGCTGTGGGGAAAAGACAGGCCAGACAGAGGTGAGGGACGCCATACTGCAGATGGAATCATTTTCTCCTGACTTTTAACACCATGTTACTGAGGAAATACATATTTTGCAGACCTGAGAGAGAGTGTGTGTGTGATATATGAAAGAAAAAAATAATATATATGTGTTTGGGTCTGTGTCCTTGGGCTGTATTGTATATTCTACTCCACGTGTTAAGTTTAGAGTGGGGGAGCTGCAGCTGTGTTCAGATTCCTGCAAAATTATGTAATTGGCTAGGAGGTAGTCTGCGTTTTGTGTGTGTGTGCGCCAGTGAACAGAGCCCAGTGTGTGCAGAGCAGAGCAGGCCAGGAGACAGCAGTGGAGATGTGGGAGAGTCATACTTACTATTACAGCAGCTCTGGTTAACACAATAGCTATTGTTGAAACACCTTTGTGTCAGTTCAGGACAGTTCAGTGTATCACTGTCACCATTATGTCACCACTGTCAGAGGTACCGTCTAGCACTATAGGTTTATGGACATGTTTGGTGCTGGGTTGAAGAGGATTAGTATGGTACTGACTAGCGTCCTGCCCAGGGGTGTACTTGGTACATCAAGCTACCTCACGCTACAGAAACAGGATGGGCCCAGGCCGGTCTGGCTTGGACAAGGCTAATAACTGACTACTGTAGTAGGGATGTGTGGTTAGGTAGTACTTTACTGTAGTAGGGGTGTGTGGTAAGGTAGTACTCTGCTGAGGTAGGGTGTGTGGTGGGGTAGTACTTTACTGTAGTAAGGGTGTGTGGTGAGGTAGTACTTTAAATCAAATAAAATGTTATTAGTCACATGCGCCGAATACAACAGGTGTAGACGTACAGTGAACTGCTTACTTACGAGCCCCTAAACAACAATGCAGTTTAAAAAAAATACAGATAAAAGTAACAAGTAATTAAAGAGCAGCAGTGAAATAACAACAGTGAGACTATATACAGGGGGGTACCGATACAGAGTCAATGTGCCGGTTATTTGAGGTAGTATGTACATGTAGTTAGAGTTATTAAAGTGACTATGCATAGATGACATTGGCTGCGGAGAGCATGATCACACAGTTTTCCAGAACGCTGGTGCTCTCATGCATGTTTCAGTGTTATTTGCCTCGAAGCGAGCATAGAAGTAGTTTAGCTCGCCTGGTAGGCTCGTGTTACTGGCAGCTCTCAGCTGTGCTACCCTTTGTAGTCTGTAACGTTTGTAAGCCCTGCCACATCCGACGAGCGTCAGAGCCGGTGTAGTACGATTTGATCTTAGTCCTGTATTGACGCTTTGCCTGTTTGATGGTTCGTTGGAGGGCATAGCGGGATTTCTTATAAGCTTCCGGGTTAGAGTCCCGCTCCTTGAAAGCGGCAGCTCTAGCCTTTAGCTCAGTGCGGATGCTGCCTGTAATCCATGGCTTCTGGTTGGGGTACGTATGGTCACTGTGGGGACAACGTCATCGATGCACTAATTGATGAAGCCAATGACTGATGTGGTGTACTCCTCAATGCCATCGGAGGAATCCTGGAACATATTCAGTCTGTGCTAGCAAAACAGTCCTGTAGCTTAGCATGCTTCCTCTGTCCACTTTTTTTTTATTGATCTAGTCACTGGTGCTTCTTGATTTAATTTTTGCTTGTAAGCAGGAATCAGGAGGATAGAATTATGGTCAGATTTGCCAAATGGAGGGCGAGGGAGAGCTTTGTAAGCCTCTCTGTGTGTGGAGTATAGGTGGTCCAGAGTTATTTTTCCTCTGGTTGCACATTTAACATGCTGATAGAAATTTGGTAAAACTGATTTAAGTTTCCCTGCATTAAAGTCCCCGTCTACTAGGAGTGCCACCTCTGTATGAGCGTTTTCTTGTTTGCTCATGGCGGAATACAGCTCATTCAATGCTTAGTCTTAGTCTTAGTGCCAGCCTCTGACTGTGGTGGTATGTAGAGCTACAAAGAATAGAGATGAAAACTCTCTCGGTAGGTAGTGTGGTCTATAGCTTATCATGAGATACTCTACCTCAGGCGAGTAATAGCTTAAGACTTCCTTAGATATCATGTACAAGCTGTTATTTACAAAAATACATAGACTGCCGCCCCTTGTCTTACCAGACGCCACTGTTCTATCCTGCCGGTACATCGTATAACCATCCAGCTGTATGTTGATGTTGTCGTCGTTCAGCCACGACTCCTTGAAGCATAAGATGTTACAATTTTTAATGTCCCGTTGGTAGTTTCATCTTCCGCGTATCTCGTCGATTTTACTGTCCAAAGATTGCACGTTTGCTAGCAGAATGGAGGGAAGTGGGGGTTTTATTCGATCGCCTACGAATTCTCAGATGGCAGCCCACCTTCGGCCCCCTCTTTTCTCCGCCTCCTCTTCACGCAGATCACGCGGATCAGGGCCTGTTCCCGAGGAAGCAGTGTATCCTTCACGTCGGGCTCGTCAGAGTCGTGAAAGGAAAAATTGGATTCTGCGAGTCCGTGGTGAGTAATCGCAGTCCGGATGTCCAGAAGTTATTTTTGGTCATTAGAGATGGTAGCGGCAACATTATGTACAAAATAAGTTACAAAAATAAGTTTACTGTAATAGGGGTGTGCGGTAGGGTAGTACTTTACTGTAGTAGGGTTGTGTGGTAAGGTAGTACTTTACTGTAGTAGGGTTGTGTGGTAAGGTAGTACTTTACTGTAGTAGGGTTGTGTGGTAAGGTAGTACTTTACTGTAGTAGCGGTGTGTGGAAAGGTAGTTCTTTACTGTAATAGGGGTGTGTGTGTGATCAGGATAGAGTACCCCCCCCCCAAGGAAACAGCATTATCCTGAGTACCAGTCATGAGGAACCCTCTCGCCTCACGCCAGGAAGGGTTGTGGGGTTATGTAGGCTAAATCACACGCACGCATGAACACACCTGAACGCACGCACACACACACACTGTAAATCAGTACCAAATGTCCCATTAGACAATTCTAGGGGGCAGGGTGTGTCTCTAAAGCACATTCTATTAGAAACAGCTGCAGCCCTATAGGGGTGTGGCTCAGAATGTACTAGAATATCTGTTTCTCACTGCACACACACAGCTGGTACTCCATGGAGTAGGACATTTAGATATTTTAAGTGAGTGTTAGGGCTGGGAGTGTTTTTGAGTTGAAATACATTGTTAGAGAGCGTGTGTGTGTGTGTGTGTACTGAGATGACACTGCTGAGTCAGTTTCAGTCACAGTGGGAGGCAGGGATGGATAGAGGAAGATGAAAGGGGAGATAGAACAGAGGGGGGGAAGTGAAGGATGAAGGGCAATGGATGAGGGTGGTGGGAGAGAGAAGAGGAAGTTGAAAGGGAGAGAGGGAGGAGAGTGAGGACAGGGAAGGGTGGAAGACTCTTCTCTTCTTCCTCATGAATTAAATGTATAAGATACTGGGCTCCTCCCCCTGCTTTACTGATGAGCTTCTACAGCAGGAAAATGACATGCCAACAGTTACTGTAGTTAATTTTTGTTTATTTAGGAAATACAAAGTGTTGGTATTCCTGATTCCATATATGATCATGAGTCAACAAATGACTAATGAGTGCACCATCAGGAATAATACCAACACTTTGTATTTTCTTAAAATAAAAACAAACGATTACTCCACAACAACACTCAAATAAGTGCAATATGCGAGTGAAATCAATATGCAAACATGGCTCAGACATATTATGCTATAAGTTTTTCTTAGGTAGAGGAAAACATGCGCTCTTGTTTGACTCTCATAAAGGAGGCGTGTTTGTAGCGCGGCAGGCTACGTCTCATTTCCCGTTCCCGGGTAATGCAATGGGATGTCACGAGCTATGTTTCCATTAACTTGTCCAGTGATTTTAGTTTTTTTCTTCGAAATTTACAACGTTAGCATAGAAAATAGATGCGGCAATTGCCTGCTAGGGTACGTTTCCGTTTAACTATATTGTCGATAAAAAAAACAGCTGGACACAATGACGCCACAGAAACAAACAGACCTTTTTGTTGTTGTTGCAAAAACCTACAATGTCGAATAAAATGTTTGTGGTTGAAGTGTTTCCATTACCCATTTAGGCAAATTGCGCATTAATACATTTGTGACAGACTGTATGCCCTCCCATCTGTTTCATGTCTCAGGTATAGCCGGCGAAAGCCAGCATGTATAGAATGCAATATTTTACTAATATTAGCCATGTTCTAATAATGATCATGTGCCAACATATCGCCATGGTGAAACGTGCACAACTGGACTTCTGAAATAAGTGGATGGTGAAACTTGCCAGCCAACCAGAAAAGCAATTCTGGTATTCTTGAAAGTCAGGACAATCCTTGATATATATATTTTTTATAGTTGGAAAAAATGTATTTAGCAAGCAGCAGAAATTTAGAATTAAATGTATAGTGGAGCTTATAGTTACATGATGACCTTACGCGTACCTTCAAAACTATTCTCCAATCATATTTTATATTTTATAAAAATAGACAAAATAAAAATCCACCCTTGTCAAATGGATAAAAATGTTGTCGATATTTTGAAAATGTCTCCTATATCTGCAGTTTCCATTACACATGTCGCAACGTTATTGCTTTTGTCGAATAAATCTGGGCCACTGGAAACCTACCTACTGTTAAGTAGCTCTCTGTGGCCCTTGGAGGTCCATCCATCCATCTGTCGTAAGCGCAACACAGGGTCATTGGCCAATTCATTCACAACGTCGGCTTTAGCTTGCTTATATAGAGCGGATACTACCTGTTTTCTGAAATGGGGGCGAAGTTCGAAGCGTGGCTCGAGCACTTTCACAAAGTGCTGAAACCCCCCCCATTCTTCTCCACCACCAATAATGGGCTCATATCCACGGCTATTAACATAGGCTACCTATCGCTCTTGTAACTTCGTTGGCCCGGTCAGAATTAGCTGCGAAGGGCTGCTTGAATGCAGAGGGGAGATTAAGTTGTGTTTTTAATTATATATTTTTTGCCATTTCCGTCTTGCTCAGGAGGCAGGAATACTGGGGTGACGTCAGCGTAAATGTGTCAACGTGTTTGATGTGTTGGCAGCTGCATAGGGTACACTCGTTGAGCAGTGGCAACACTCTCTCTCTATCGCTGTTCTAATCTACTGGGAAGCACAAATGTTCCCAAACTGGAGATTTAAAGGATGATGGAGACTCCTGGTTTAATGACCAAGCCATTGCACAAAACTAGTTTCGGCCTGTGGTAGTGATTACAACATAGGCTCTAGTTTTCTTTTACTGAATAGCTTGAATTTTATTTATTTTTTAGCTCAGATTTACGAAAGATGTCTACAATGCAGTGTAGGCCTAGTATTTTAAAATATAGTTTGTATATATTCATTCGGATTCACAGTACAGACCAAACCGAGGTCCATGTACCTTTACACACACACACACACACACACACACACACACACACACACACACACACACACACGGTGACAGAGATTGGCTGTCTTGCCAGTTAGATTAAATGGTTCTGGACCCGACTGTTATATTTACAGACTCTCTGGAGGGTGGCAATCAATCTACTTCTTCCCGTCCTCCTCATCTATAGCTATCCCACTCCTCTCTCCTCCTTACCCCCTCCCTCTCTCCTCCTAGCTATCCCACTCCTCTCTCCTCCTTACCCCCTCCCTCTCTCCATCCCCCTGTCTTCCTATCCTGGAGGTTTTTAGATTTATGATCTCACAACTCCTATCTGACCCAGTTCATCTCTGTCTGACTTTTTCTCTCTCTCTCTCTCTCTCTCTCTCTCTCTCTCTCTCTCTCTCTCTCTCAATCTGTGTCTCTGTGTTCTTTATCTCAGTCCCAGTTGGACATGTCAGTGTGCTCATCCAGTCTGTAACTACTTCACTGCAGCGGAGACTCAAAAACTGCAGACCCCAGACCCAAACAGAACTGTAACACAACCTAACATATCACCAGCTAACACATCACACCGTATGTAATGCCACCTAACTAGGTCTCTCTCTTGGAGAAGAGGCTCAAACATCAGGGCGCTTTGTGGTAAATATACAGAAATTAGTAATGCTGTACTTTCATCTCCAACCTGCCCTGAACTGTCTCCGAACTTTTTCTGACAGACTGTACCAACACACAGTGTTATGTAACAGAGTTGTGTCTCAGTGTAACCTAGCAACATAATAGACTTCCCTATGGACACCCACTCTACACTGTCGCTAGTCTACAGTTTGTCCGGGTCACCTGAGCCACAGGACTAATGCAAACTCTGTATGTTGCAGGTGTCTGGCATCGTGGGCAGGGCAGATGTCTTGGCCTGCATGCTGTTCCTCCTGGCCTTTCTCTCCTATATTAGGTGAGACAACCCTCTCTCTCTGTCACTACTATGGAGGGCGGATTGTGTGGAGTTTCTTTTACACTGGGCGGCATTTTCTCTTGACTTAATAGCACTCTCTCCCCCCTTTCTCTCTCTCTCTCTCTCTCTCTCTCTCTCTCTCTCCTCTCTCTCTCTCTCTCTCTCTCTCTCCTCTCTCTCTCTCTCTCTCTCTCTCTCTCTCTCTCTCTCTCTCTCTCTCTCTCTCTCTCTCTCTCTCCTCTCTCCAGGAGTGTGGGTGAGTGTGATTCTGCAGACTGTCTGCCCTCCACTGTGTCTGTGTGGGCGCTGGGTGCCAGTCTGCTGCTGGGCACCTGTGCCATGCTGGTCAAGGAGACGGGCATCACCGTCTTCGGGGTGTGTGTGTTCTACGACGCCCTGGTGCTCTGCCGCAAGCCCCTCCTCTTGTAAGTCCACTCTGTGTGTATGTGTGTTAAGATGGCTTGATTGCCTAAGAAGACCTTTGTCACCATTGTCAGCTTGTGTGTGTGTGTGTGTGTGTGTGTTAGCTGGTTATATGCCAGCCAGTTAATTTGGTGGATCAACCATCTAGAGAAACAGAATAACGTGTGTGTACAGCAACAGTATGGCCAAATGTTGGTATGGGAATGTCCTGGTTTCTGCCTCTCTGGGGTTTATATTACAAAGGATTGTAACACAGGATCAGACAAAGGGAGAGACGGGTGAAAACCACTGTTACATAGACAGCTGTGTGTGTGTGTGTGTGTGTGTGTGTGTGTGTGTGTGTGTGTGTAGTCCACCCTGCCAGGTCCAGATGTTTTGGGGGCCTCCATCCCATTAAGTGTTGGAATGTGCTGGAATTAGCTTGTGTTCAGTGGGCTGGCCTCTAACACAGTAAAGGATTTAACAGGACTCTTGGAAGATTAGTCCAAATGGGGACTAAAAGAGATCCAAATCAAATCAAACAGTGAGGGGGGACGTTTGTGTGTGTATTAGGGGGTTATGTTAGGGTAACTGCCCCAGGCATCTGTCATTGAGTCGTGTGGCTGCGGGACTTGAACACTCAAGTCAGCCACACGACCCTTGTGTGAGTGTGTTTCTGAGTGTGTGTGTACGCCACTATCCATGTGTGTCTCTGTGTGTAAATGTGTCGCTTAGTAGTTGGATGTTTTTCTTTGTGTTTGCTCATCACACCCCGTCCTGCCAGAAATCTACTCTTGGCATCGTCTCTCTCTAAGCCATGTCCTGTGTCTCTTGTTTATGTCTTCCTCTGGATGGACATGCTAATCTGATATAACCTTTTAATATAACAGTGGAGCGCTCAAACTGTGTGTGTGAGAGTGCTACTGCTGACAGACAGCCCTGGACTACAGGCCTCTCATAGAGACTCACTGCTAAACCTCTGTAATAGCCTTCAGTATTGTTGTAGTATTACAACAGCTGTACTGGTATGATAGTGAATGAGTGCACCACTAACCCCTACTGTGGGCTGATGAATGGTGCATAGCACTACTGCTGCTACTTACTCGTGGCTTTGTTTTTTTCTCTCTGATGCTCTGGACTTAAGCTGCCTGCTAAATAGTTAGTGGTGACTTCAATGTTGACTCCTATAGCTTTAAGACACTGTTCTGTTGCTAAGTTACAGTACACTGTTGTTGCTTTTGCAGGAAATTGTGTTTTACTTGTTTTATTGTTCTATTCCCCACACACACACACACACACACACACACACACACACAAACACACACGAACACACACACACGAACGGCTGTGTTGGCTTGCTGCCCGGCCTGGCTGTGTGTTTACATGGCACAGTAACATGCCTCTGTGTCTCCAGCCAGAAAACACACACAAACTGCACACACAACTTCAATTACCTCCACTCACCAGGGAACGCCCAGAGTTATTGCCACAATCAGGCACCGTGCCTGGGCCACAACCCTGATCTCTGCTCCCTGTCCTCAGCCACCAAAACCGCTCCTGGGCCTCAGTCCCCTCTCCATCCCCTCTTTCATGTGTGGAGTTCCATACCTCTAACCACCACCACTAGGCACTGCAGTCTTGAGTCCTACCCCAAACCAAGCACTGATGCTGGGCTTGGACTCTCTCTCATCCCCCCCCAGACCAACATCATCACTACTAGCATCTGCTACTCACCACACACCAACCTCACCACCATCTCTATGGTGTGGCTATGACATCACAACACAACACGATGGAGAGATGAGTGGAGATGGAAGGAGGGAGGGATGAATTGGTGTGGGGGGAGAGAGGGTGAGAGACAGATGTGAAAGAATAATGGCTGTGTGTGTGTGTGTGTGTGTGTGTGTGTGCGCGCGCGCGCCCGCGTTTGGTTTTTGTGTAATCCTTTGCAGTATGTTAAAGCCCCAAAGACGAGCCCAGAGCCCTATCAGTGTCCGCTGTCTCTCCCCTGAGCTCTGTCCCAACCAGTGGTGACAGGAACTCTCTCTGAGGGATGGCGCGTGTGTAAGTGCAGTAGATGGAATCTCTCATTTGACCGCACGCACAGCATATTTCTTCTCTGAAAGCCTACAGTATCTGCCATGGGGCCTGCGGTTTGGGAGACCTCGGACTGTGTGTGTGAGTGTGAGTGAGTGGAGCTGTGATCTGTGAATGAACCCAGCAGAAAGGGATTGAGCAGAAAAGTGATGTGTCTGCTGTGAGCTCCACGGGCCTGTTACAGGGAGAGAGGGAGACTGTGTGTACGGATGTGTTTCAGAAGGCATAGAGAGAGGATGAGGAGAGGGAGAGAGTATTCAGCGAAAACACACTCTTTTTCCGGCCTCTCGTCTCACTGTGCTGTCTTTGATACTGGTGCCAGGGAACAGGAAATGCGGATCATCTCAAGAATTCAGCGAGGAAGATCCAATAGCATTTCTAGCCAAACCCCCGCTTTTCCTCTCTCCTTCGCTTTATCTTTCTCTATCTCTTGTCCATTTTCACTCTCTTCTCCCTCTCTATTTCCACCCACTCCATCACTCGTTTTCTCTTTTCCCCCCTCTCCCCCTCTTCCCTCCGGTCGCCCTTTGTTCTGGACTGCAGTAGCTGTCAACATGCATTAGATATGCGTTGGAGATAGGTTAGTGATATGTTGGGGGTGCGTTAGATCTCTCCCCACGCCTGTCCTGTGCCTGGCTCTTTGATACGCTGGGAAGATTTAATAGATGCTGATTTAATTTGGACCTTAATTAAACACCAACAGCTGTTCATGTATCTACAGGCTGGACTAACTGATGGAACTGAGGGAGGGAAAATAGGGAGAGGGAGAGAGAGAGAGAGAGAGAGAGAGAGAGAGAGAGAGAGAGAGAGAGAGAGAGAGAGAGAGCAAGAGGGAAGGAATTAAGGAGGGAGAGAAAGATGGAGATAGTATGTGAGCCTGTGTGTGTGTGTGCACTGTGTGTGTGCACTGTGTGTGTGCACTGTGTGTGTGCACTGTGTGTGTGCACTGTGTGTGTGCACTGTGTAATGAGAGCCCTTGGGCCACAGCTCTCTTGCCTGTTTGGAGACCTGTCTGTGATAAGCAGGGTATGTGAACGGTGTTTAGCGGTGGGAAATCCCGCTCATCGCTCACCGAGTGTTGCTTGCTCAGTGCTCCAAGTCCTTTCCAACCGTGCCGCTAAAAACCGGTCTACGCTTACAGGGGAAAAAAACTGACGCCACATTCGCTCCATTCTTTAAAATCACAATTTAACCAAAACTTTAAAATCTATTTTTGTGACTACTTGGACCTACCATTTGGTTTTGAAGTATTGAAACCAAACCATATGATTGGATGAAAAGTAGGCTATTTTGATAAACATGAAAAGGTGAATGTCATCATTTCAAATAGGCTACATGTCATATTAAAACGCATATAACACTCTAAATGGGTCAGGAGCCAGACAGGGAGACTAAGAAGGAACAAAAAGTAATGACTCAGGCTATATTATTTCAAGGCTATAGCTTATACAAAGAAATACATTGTGAAACATTTGCAAGTGCGACACAATAGGCTGGTAGGGACATAAAGGGCTCCGCATTTAAACAAAATTTTCTTGTATTAAATCCAAAAATTGAAATGAAATTTTTTTTATTAGGCTCAGTGCCTTTTTGAATTGATTTTTAGAAACACGAGTTTAACCAGTTTGTGGCTTTAGGCTCATGTGATGGTCAGGCCAGTAGCAGAGAGCACTCTCTCCGCTCTTCTTTTCAGATTCCACAATGATTCTTTAGTTGTGGACATTACATCACCACACTCCCTCTCTTGGTCCTCATCTTTGTAAGTCACCTTGATTTAGCACCTGTGTGTTTTATCAGTTTCTTTATGGAAATATTTAGTGAACTCCGTGACAGTAGTTAAAGCAAGGAGCTATAGCAGCACACAAGTAGACTACAAATGCATGCTGGGCCAGGCATGCTCTGAGCTCATGAAGTGAGCGCTACTGGAGCGAAATTGAAGCAGGAGAGAAGGCCGACCCTCCAGCCTTTTTGTAATCTCACTCCGCGCTCCAGTCAAATTGGGCACTCTTCGCTTCGCTCCAGTTCCGTTCACATACTCTGGTGATACGCGGTCCGGAACTGTGATTTTAAACAAGCCAACGTGACAATGGAGGGAGAGAAAGACAATGAGGGATGAGAGAAAGAAAGAAAGGGAGCATGCAACAGAGAGGAGGGACAGAGAGTGATGGAAAAGAGTGAGTGAGATCGCGACAGAGGGAATAAGAGAGAGAGAAAGATGGAGAGCGTAGGTGTATCTGGCCCTGTGGGGTGTGAGGGCCTGTTTTTAGATGGATGATTGCCCTGCATTGTCATTCAAATATTCAACACATGAGCCGGGCCCCCCCCCCCCCACACACACACACACAGGCCAGGGGCCTGAACACTTATTGGGAGATTGTTTTGTAAATGCCTCATCAAAAAGATGTCTGGTGATTTTTGTTTGGGGTGAGCTTTTTTTCTCCTGCCTAAATTGTTTGGCACCCGTTTATCGCCGGCCCACACAACTGGAGAGCAGCCTATCAGATGGGAGTACAGATGTTTTAACCCTTCCCGTCTGGGTTGAGAGCGCAGTGTTTTACTCTTATTCCAAGCATCCTGATGTACTGTGTACGCCTTGCTAAAAGTGCCCTGCACATGGAAATACAGAGAACTCATACAGTGTTCACATCCGTGCAGGAGAATTTCATCACTATATCCACATTCACTATAAGCAGAGTCTACCTTATACAGAGAGTGTACTAGATGGTTAATACGGTGCCATTTGAAACCCAGCGGTAGACAGTGTTTATGGGACGTGTCTCTGCCCTGTGAATTAGCCCTCCTCCAGCTCCATTAGGTCTGTGTTAGCTCTGCCCGATAATGTCATCTCCGCATGTTTACAGGCCGGCTTGGAGATATGAGGGGCCCTCTGCTTTAAAAATATTCAGACAGAGAGAGCTGGAGTCCGGGGGGGGGGGGGGGGTACGATATGAGTGAAAGCATATGGCTGACCAGAGAGTTCAACTCTTGAGTACATCTCTCCATAAACCTGCATACCTACACAACTTAATGCAAGTTAGTGTGTGTGTGTACCTGTGTGTATTTGCTGTATTTATGATAGAGTGTGTTCAATTTGGGGCTTTGTCCCTCATTCTTCAGGGGAGGTTCACAACTGTCTGTTGTGTTTCTTATTAGGAATGATCTCTGTGGCTTTCTGTGGGTGTTCTGCTCCCCCTGCCTTGCTTGTACTTCTAAAGAGACCTCTAATTGACAGAGAAACTCACACGATTTCTATTGTGACACATTTCCTCTCTCCTCAGAGGAGTCTTTATAGTCAGTGCATGTGGCACAATTATCCCAAGGGATTTTGTTGGTGTGTTTTTGTGTGTTTAAAAAAAAAAAAAAAATTGGTTTAAAAAGTTGATGATGATGATGCAAATGATGATTATGATGAGACATAGTATAAAATAAGTCCCTGAAGTGTGTGTGTGTGTCCTTGTGTAAATGTGTGTTGGAGATACGTATTTTGATGTTTCTGTGAGTTCTTTTGAGATGAAATACTTTGAAGATTCTATTTACTCAGACAGAACCCTTTGAAACTTCTAGAACGGGAAGAAGCCTCTGAAGACAGTCTGTCCCTATGAAATGGAGCACTGGAGATAGTGTTAGTGTGTGTGCGTGCCCTGCTGGGTAGCTTTCTTGACTCTGTAGGCCATCAGGGCATGTCTAATTGGGAAATCTGCTCAGTGTTTTCCTGTAGTCAAATATGGGGATTTGTATTTGTTAGGGATCCCCATTAGCTGCTGCCTTGGCAGCAGCTACTCTTCCTGGGGTCCAAACACATTAAAACACTTACATTACATATAAAACTAAAGACATTACATCATATAACATTATTACACCACTACATACAGTGCATTCTGAAAGTATTCAGACCCCTTGACTTTTTTCACATTTTGTTACGTTACAGCCTTATTCTAAAATTGATCAAATTGTTTTTTTCACTCATCAATCTACACACAATACCCCATAATGACAAAGCAAAAACATTTTTGTAGAAATTTTTGCTAATAAAATAAATGAACAAATACATTTACATAAGTATTCAGACCTTTTACTCAATACTTTGTTGAAGCACCTTTGGCAGCGATTACAGCCTCAAGACTTCTTGGGTGTAACGATACAAGCTTGGCACACCTGTATTTGGGGTTTCTCCCATTCTTCTCTGCAGATCCACTCAAGTTTTGTCAGGTTGGATGAGGAGTGTTTCTGCACAGCTATTTTCAGGTGTTTCCAGAGATGTTTGATCGGGTTCAAGTCCGGACTCTGGCTGGGCCACTCAAGGACATTCAGAAACTTTTCTCAAAGCCACTCCTGTGTTGTCTTGGCTGTGTGCTTAGGGAGGTTGTCCTGTTGGAAGGTGAACCGTCATCCCAGTCTGAGGTCCTGAGCTCTCTGGAGCAGGTTTTCATCAAGGATCTCTCTGTACGTTGCTCCGTTCATCTTTGCCTCGATCCTGACTAGTCTCCCAGTCCCTGCCACTGAAAAACATCCCCACACCATGATGCTGCCACCACCATGCTTTACCGTAGGGATGGTGCCAGGTTTCCTCCAGACGTGACGTTTGGCATTGAAGCCAAATAGTTCAATCTTGGTTTCATCAGACCAGAAAACCTTGTTTCTCATGGTCTGAGAGTCTTTAGGTGCTTTTTGACAAACTCAAAATGGGCTGCCATGTGTCTTTTACTGATGAGTGGCTTCCGTCTGGCCACTCTACCATGAAGACCTGATTGGTGGAGTGCTGCAGAGATGGTTGTCCTTCTGGAAGGTTCTGCTGTCTCCACAGAGGAGCTCTAGAGCTCTGTCGGAGTGACCATCGGGTTCTAGGTCACCTCCCTGACAAAGGCCCTTCTCCCCCTATTGCTCAGTTTGGCCGGGCGGCCAGCTCTAGGAAGAGTCTTGGTGGTTCCAAACTTCTTCCATTTAAGAATGATGGAGGCCACTGTGTTCTTGGGGACCTTCAATGCTGCTGAATTTTTTTGGTACCCTTCCCCAGATCTGTGCCTCAACATAATACTGTCTCGGAGCTCTACGGACAATTCCTTCTACCTCGTGGCTTGGTTTTTGCTCTAACATGCACTTACAGCTGTGGAACCTTATATAGACAGGTGTGTGCCTTTCCAAATCATGTCGAATCAATTGAATTAACCACAGGTGGACTCCAATCAAGTTGTAGAAACTTCTCAAGGATGATCATTGGAAACAGGATGCGCCTGAGCCCAATTTCGAGTCTCACAGCAAAGGGTCTGTATACTTATGTAAATGAGTTATTTCTATTTTAAATTTGTAATAAACTTGCAAACATTTCTAAAAACCTGTTTTTGCTTTGTCGTTATGGGTGTTGTGTGTAGATTGCTGAGGATATATATATATTTTTTTTAATCCATTTTAGAATAAGGCTGTAACGTAACAAAATGTGGAAAAGTCCAGCGGTCTGACTACTTCCTGAAGGCACTGTATCTACAATACAAAATGTACAATACAAAATGTATAATACCACCATACAACAATGTTACAATGTATGCGTGTGTCTGTACCTTGTGTGTCTCTTCACAGTCCCCGTTGTCCCATAATGTGTATTTTTGTGTATTAAATCTGATTCTACTGCTTGCATCAGTCATGGCTCTGTCGTACTGTGCGCCTCCTATAGTCTGTTCTGGACTTGGGGATTGTGAAGAGACCTCTGGTGCTGCCCTGTTCTGAGCCAACTGCAATTTTCTTAAGTCCCTCTTTGTGGCACCTGACCACACTACTGAACAGTATTCTAGGTGCGACGAATCAAATCAAATATTATTTGTCACATGCGCCTAATACAACACCTCATAGTGAAATGCTTACTTACAAGCCCTTACCCAACAATGCACTTCAAGAAATAGAGTTAAGTAAATAATTAATAAATAAATTAGTCATTTTTAAAAAATCAAATCAAAAAGTAATACAAGAAAATTACATAACAATAGTGAGGCTATATACAGGGGGTACGGGTACCGAGTCAATGTGTGGGGGTACAGGATAGTCGAGGTAATTTGTGACGTGACTGTGCATAGATAATAAACAGCAGCAGTGTAAAAACAAAGGAGGGTGGGGGGGGGGGTGTCAATATAAATAGTCTGGATGGCCATTTGATTAAATGTTCAGCAGTCTTATAGCTTGGGAGTAGAAGCTGTTAAGGAGCCCTTTGGTCCTAGACTTGGCGCTCCGATACCGCTTCCCGTGCGGTAGCAGAGAGAACAGTCTATGACTTGGGTGACTGGAGTCTTTTTGATAATTTTTTGGGCCTTCCTCTGACACCGCCTAGTATATAGGTCCGGGATGTCAGGAAGCTTGGCCCCAGTGATGTACTGGGCCATACGCACTACCCTCTGTAGCGCCTTACTGTCAGAGGCCGAGCAGTTGTCATACCAGGCGGTGATGCAACTGGTCAGGATGCTCTCGATGGTGCAGTTGTATAACTTTTTGAGAATCTGGGGACCCATGCCAAATCTTTTCAGTCTCCTGAGGTGGAAAAGGTGTTGTCGTGCCCTCTTTACAACTGTCTTGGTGTGTTTGGACCATGATAGTTTGTTGGTGATGTAGACACCAAGGAACTTGAAACTCTCGTCCAGCTCCACTTCAGCCCCGTTGATGTTAATGGGGCCCTGTTCGGCCCTACTTTTCCTATTGTCCACAATCAGCTCCTTTGTCCTGGCACCACATTTCCAGGTCTCTGACTCCCTCCCTATAGGCTGTCTCATCGTTGTCGGTGATCAGGCCTACCACTGTTGCATCTTCTGAAAACATAATGGTGTTGGAGTCGTGCTTGGCCACACAGTCTTGGGTGAACAGGGAGTACAGGAGGGGACTAAGCACACACCCCTGAGGGGCCCCAATCTTTAGGGTCAGTGTGGCAAATGTGTTGTTACCTACCCTTACCACTTGGGGGTGGCCCGTCATGAAGTCCAGGATCCAGTTGCAGAAGGAGGTGTTTAGTCCCAGGGTCCTTAACTTAGTGATGAGCTTTGTGGGCACTATGGTGTTGAACGCTGAACTGTAGTCAATGAACAGCATTCTCACATATGTTTTCCTTTTGTCCAGGTGTGAAAGGGCAGTGTGGAGTGTGATTGAGATTGTCATCTGTGGATCTGTTGGAGCTTTATGTGAATTGGAGTGAGTCTAGGGTTTCCGGCATGATGGTGTTGATGTGAGCGATGACCAGCCTTTCAAAGCACTTCATGGCGACCGCCGTGACTGCTACAGGGCGGTAATCATTTAGGCTGGTTACCTTCGCTTTCTTGGGCACAGTGACTATGGTGGTGTGTTTGAAACATGTAGGTATTACAGACTCGGTCAGGGAGAGGTTCAAAATGTCAGGGATGACACTTGCCAGTTGGTCTGCGATATCCACAATATAGCAGGGGAGTAGAGCCATAACACATACTTTTTACCAGCAGCAGACTATGGTCGATAATGTCAAAAGCCACAATGAAGTTTAACAAAACAGCCCCCACAATCTTTTTATCATCGGTTTCTCTCAGCCAATCATCATCATTCATTTGTGTAAGTGCTGTGCTTGTTGAATGCCCTTCCCTATCAGCGTGATGAAAGTCTGTTGTCAATCTGTTTACTGTAAAATAGCATTGTATCTGGTCAAACACAATTATTTTCAGAAGATTACTAAGGGTCGGTAACATGCTGATTGGTCGGCTATTTGAGCCAGTAAAGAGGGCGTTACTATTCTTGGGTAGCGGAATTACTTTTGCTTCCCTCCAGGCCTGAGGGCACACACTTTCTAGTAGGCTTAAATTGAAGTGATGGAAAATATGTGTCAATATCGTCTGCTACTGTCCTCAGTAATTTTCCATCCAGATTGTCAGACCCCGGTGGCTTGTCATTGTTGATAGACAACAATAATTATTTCACCTCTTCCACGCTCACTTTACGGAATTGAAAAGTACAATGCTTGTCTTTCATAATTTGGTCAGATATACTTGGATAAGTAGTGTCAGCGTTGTGTTGCTGGCATGTCATGCCTAAGTTTGCTTATCTTGCCAATGAAAACGTCATTAAAGTAGTTGGTGACATCGGTGGGTTTTGTGATGAATGAGCCATCTGATTCAATGAATGATGGAGCCGAGTCTGCCCTTTTCCCCAAATTTTTATTTAAGGTGCTCCAAAGCTTTTTACTATCATTATTTATATCATTTATTTTGCTTTCGTAGTATATTTTATTTAGCCACCTGATTTCTTAATGTGCAGTACGTTTGCCAATTGATTGGGCTGCCAGACTTATTTGCCATACCTTTTGCTTCATCCCTCTCAACCATACCATTTTTCAATTCCTCATCCCAAGGGGATTTAACAGTTTTTAGTCATTTTCTTAATGGGTGCGTGCTTATTAGTAACTGGAATAAGCAATTTCATAAATGTGTCAGTTTACTCCTTATTACAGACCAGCAAATACTCTTTACATCATCAACATAAGAATCAATACAGAACTTCTTGTATGACCTGGTTTTGGTTTTCCTTGATATGGCTACTATATTGTGATCACTACATCCTATGGATTTGGATACTGCTTTAAATCACATTTCTGCAGCGTTAATAAGGATGTGATCAATACATGTTGATGATTTCATTCCTGTGCTGTTTGTAACTACCTTGGTAGGTTGACTGATAACTTGAACAAGGTTGCAAGCACTGGTTATAGTTTGAAGCTTTTTTTTGAGTAGGCAGCTTGATGAAAACCAGTCAATATTTAAATTACCAAGAAAGTATACTTCTCTGTTGATATCACATACATTATCAAGAATTTCACACATATTATCCAGATACCGACTGTTATCTCTTGGTGGTCTATAGCAGCTTCCCACAAGAATGGGCTTTAGGTGAGGCAGATTAACCTGTAGCCATATTACTTCAACAGTATTTAACATGAGATCCTCTCTAAGCTTTACAGGAATGTGGTTGGTGCGAAAAGAGCAAATCAATCCCAGAACAACAGCAAAGGACCTTGTGTAGATGCTGCAGGAAACAGGTACAAAAGTATCTATATCCACAGTAAAACGAGTCCTATATCGACATAACCTGAAAGGCCGCTCAGCAAGGAAGAAGCCACTGCTCCAAAATCGCCATAAAAAAAGCCAGACTACGGTTTGCAACTGCACATGGGGAAAAATATCGTACTTTTTGGAGAAATGTCCTCTGGTCTGATGAAACAAAAATAGAACTGTTTGGCCATAATGACCATCATTATGTTTGGAGGAAAAAGGGGGAGGCTTGCACCATCCCAACCGTGAACACCATCGCAACTGTGAAGCACAGGGGTGGCAGCATCATGTTGTGGGGGTGCTTTGCTGCAGGAGGGACTTGTGCACTTCACAAAATAGATGGTATCATGAGCAAGGAAAATTATGTGGATATATTGAAGCAACATCTCAAGACATCAGTCAGGAAGCTTGGTTGCAAATGGGTCTTCCAAATGGACAATGACCCCAAGCATACCTCCAAAGTTGTGGCAAAATGGCTTAAGGACAACAAAGTCAAGGTATTGGAGTGGCCATCACAAAGCCATGACCTCAATCCTATAGAAGATTTGTGGGCAGAACTGAAAAAGCGTGTGCGAGCAAGGAAGCCTACAAACCTGACTCTGTTACTCCAGCTCTGTCATGAGGAATGGGCCAAATTCACCCAACTTATTGTGGGAAGCTTGTGGAAGGCTACCATAAGCGTTTGACCCAAGTTAAACAATTTAAAGGCAATGCTACCAAATACTAATTGAGTGTATGTAAACTTCTGACCCACTGGGAATGTGATGAAAGAAATAAAAGCTGAAATAAATCACTCTCTACTATTATTCTGACATTTCACATTCTTAAAATAAAGTGGTGATCCTAACTGACCTAAGACAGGGAATCTTTACTCGGATTAAATATCAGGAATTGTGAAAAACTGAGTTTAAATGTAGTTGGCTAAGGTGTATGTAAACTTCCGACTTCAACTGTAGTTCTGAACGGTAGCATGATTCTGATTGCGTGACAGACGAGAACAGGATACTCTCCCATTACGCTGCTCCAGAACTTTGGCAGTGTCATTTCCGGGAAACGCATGCTCAGTCCGCCAGAGATTTACATGTTATCCGAAAGAAACGCAGCAATCTCTGCTCGAAGCTCATAAAAGTGATCCAACACTTTACCCCTGGAAAGCCAGCAGACCTCTGCATGATAAAGCACCTGCTGGTGCTCCCTCCCCATATCCCTGCAGAAGGCCTGGAAACACCTGCTTTTCGTGGAACTCTTTTTGATATAGTTGACACACTTGATCACATCCTGAAGAGTGGTGTGGAGCTCAGGCACCACGTGCTTCGCTGCCCATGCCTCCTTGTGTAGGAAGCAGTAGTTCCACATCGCACTCGGTGCTATCTCCAGGATCCCTTTTACTACCCCGGAGTGCTTTCCTGTCATGGCAGCTGCCCCATCAGTGGTCACATCGATGCACCCATCCCAGGCCTGTCCCACGGAGCCCAGGTACATATCCATTGTGTTGAAGACAGTCTCTGCAGAGTTGGTGTCTGACATAGACCAATAGAATGGCATGGTTAGCCACATCTGTGGATTCATCAAGCTGCAGTGCGTAATGGCCATTTGCACTAATGCTCTCTGATGTCTGGCGCGTTATGTCCTCAGACATGTCCAGGATTCTCCTCATGGTTTCATTGGATAGTGGGATGGTTTTAAGTTTGTTGGCGGCTGACTCTCCCAAGATTTCAATACACATATCAATCACAGCAGGGAGTATGATATTCTCTGCATTGGTATGGGCTTTTTTGCACTTAGCAATGCGCTGGGCCACAAGGTATGATGCGTGAAATGCCTTTTCATGTACCATGCATACCTTGTTCAATGAATCTTGTGAGGCCTCCGGATATTGACATTTCCTTTAAAACAAAAAAAAGAAAATCAGCTGTTTTATCTTTGTTGCTTGGATGCTTGGTGCCCAGATGACGTTTCATTTTGGAGGGTTTCATGCTCCCATTAGCTAACAGCTCGTTGAATAGGACGCACTACTGTCTACTCACCCTGTCTGTCGTCTGTATATTGGTGTGTTCGGAAATTCATCAGTTATTCTGCGCTCTGGCACACTCAGACGAGAGTGCTCTGAAATCTGAGTAGATAGCCAGAGCGAGTTTATGAATGCACCCTATGTAATACCATATTTGGTGAAGTCGGGGTCGTATTTTCTCTTGACAGGGACCGGGTTGTCTGCTTTGTTGTTGACATTGGAAGCAGCAGTAGACGAGGGAGCTGCACGTTTTAAAAACTTGTCCATGATTTTACTCTGACAGCAAGCCTACATGAGTCAAATGACAGCTACCTATCCACATGTGCAATAACTGCAGAACAAATCTACATAGTTAGCTGTCAATCAAGCTAGCTGTCAGAAGAAGATCTGTATTTTCTCATTGGACGTGTCACATACCTTTTCAAAATAATGTTTTTATTTTATTTTTCTTGTTCCGCGACCCCTTAAAATCCTCCCACCCCCTAGTTGAGAATCACTGATCTAAGTGAGTTTCAGAGAGAGTCAGAATTAGGGTTGCAAAGGGTCGGAAACTTTGTGGAAATTTCCAAGGGGAAGTTAACCCTGGAATTTGGGGAATTTTGTTAAATTCATCCAAAAAGTTAGCTTAAAACAGTGTAACTTTTTTTGTGGGATACACATAAGGCAATTCTAGGTCTTGTGGCATATTTTGGTTAAACTATCCCCAATTCAATGGAATTGTAACCCTCTGCATGCACAGTGCATTCTTCCATCACACGTACAGCTGATTCTCAAGATCTTGCACACTAATGAGATGCTATTGAGCCCACACTACTACACTGTCTGAGCCAAGGACTACAGGCTTTCTGGTAAGTTTTGATTACAGTACTTAGTGGGGTGAATATATTTTAGATGACATACATGATTTTTTCTTAACTAGTAAATAGTAGCCTACAGCAAAGTGTGTTTAAATCATTTCTAACTTGTTAACAATTTCTGCTAGTTAGTTTTTGCTACCATGTGGGTTATAGCTTGCTTAAGCCTGCTAACTGAGGAGTGTTAATTCACATGTTTCCATACATGTTTCATTTTAAAACATTTATCTTACAAAGGAGTTGTTTAATCTAACTGCTTAACTATTTACAGTGGGGCAAAAAAGTATTTAGTCAGCCACCAATTGTGCAAGTTCTCCCACTTAAAAAGATGAGAGAGGCCTGTAATTTTCATCATAGGTACACGTCAACTATGACAGACAAAATGAGAAACAAAATCCAGAAAATCACATTGTAGGATTTTTAATGAATTTATTTGCAAATTATGGTGGAAAATAAGTATTTGGTCACCTACAAACAAGCAAGATTTCTGGCTCTCACAGACCTGTAACTTCTTCTTTAAGAGGCTCCTCTGTCCTCCACTCGTTACCTGTATTAATGGCACCTGTTTGAACTTGTTATCAGTATAAAAGACACCTGTCCACAACCTCAAACAGTCACACTCCAAACTCCACTATGGCCAAGACCAAAGAGCTGTCAAAGGACACCAGAAACAAAATTGTAGACCTGCACCAGGCTGGGAAGACTGAATCTGTAATCGGTAAGCAGCTTGGTTTGAAGAAATCAACTGTGGGAGCAATTATTAGGAAATGGAAGACATACAAGACCACTGATAATCTCCCTCGATCTGGGGCTCCATGCAAGATCTCACCCCGTGGGGTCAAAATGATCACAAGAACGGTGAGCAAAAATCCCAGAACCACACGGGGGGACCTAGTGAATGACCTGCAGAGAGCTGGGACCAAAGTAACAAAGTCTACCATCAGTAACACACTACGCCGCCAGGGACTCAAATCCTGCAGTGCCAGACGTGTCCTCCTGCTTAAGCCAGTACATGTCCAAGCCCGTCTGAAGTTTGCTAGAGAGCATTTGGATGATCCAGAAGAGGATCTGGAGAATGTCATATGGTCAGATGAAACCAAAATATAACTTTTTGGTAAAAACTCAACTCGTCGTGTTTGGAGGACAAAGAATGCTGAGTTGCATCCAAAGAACACCATACCTACTTTGAAGCATGGGGGTGTAAACATCATGCTTTGGGGCTGTTTTTCTGCAACGGGACCAGGACGACTGATCCGTGTAAAGGAAAGAATGAATGGGGCCATGTATCGTGAGATTTTGAGTGAAAACCTCCTTCCATCAGCAAGGGCATTGAAGATGAAACGTGGCTGGGTCTTTCAGCATGACAATGATCCCAAACACACCGCCCGGGCAACGAAGGAGTGGCTTCGTAAGAAGCATTTCAAGGTCCTGGAGTGGCCTAGCCAGTCTCCAGATCTCAACCCCATAGAAAATCTTTGGAGAGAGTTGAAAGTCCGTGTTGCCCAGCGACAGCCCCAAAACATCACTGCTCTAGAGGAGATCTGCATGGAGGAATGGGCCAAAATACCAGCAACAGTGTGTGAAAACCTTGTGAAGACTTACAGAAAACGTTTGACCTGTGTCATTGCCAACAATGGGTATATAACAAAGTATTGAGATAAACTTTTGTTATTGACCAAATACTTATTTTCCACCATAATTTGCAAATAAATTCATTAAAAATCCTACAATGTGATTTTCTGGATTTTCTTTTCTCATTTTGTCTGTTATAGTTGAAGTGTACCTATGATCATCTTTTTAAGTGGGAGAACTTGCACAATTGGTGGCTGACTAAATACTTTTTTGCCCCACTGTATCTGTACATGGAATTGGATTTGAGGTTTTTAAAAACTTTTTTCTTCTCATCTTTACAGGAAAATGCCACGGGCACTATCTGATGTGTGGAGACATTTCACTGCAGCTAATGTAGAAGGAAAGCTGTGTGCATTTGCAAATAATGTGCCAAATCATATGTGAAGAATGCACCAAAGATGCAGAATCATCTGGCCAAGTGCATCAAGTTCCCTCAGCAACAAGCAACCTCTGACAGAAGTCCCTCTACTTCTATTCAAGGTGAAAATAATGAATCAGACACCTTATCGATAGCAACAAATAACAGTCCTCCTGGAATCAGATGTTTTTTTTTACTCAATGGAGGAACGTAGTCAGATAAATGCTGATGAATGTCTTGCTCGAGCTGTGTATGCAACTGGTTCACCTCTGATGCTCACAGGCAATGTGTATTGGAAGAGATTTCTGATTGTTCTTCGCCCAGCATACACCCCTCCAACCAGACATGCTTTATCTACTCATTTGCTGGATGCAGAGTTCAACAGAGTTCAAGTGAATGTCAAGCAAATCATAGAGAAGCGGTCTGTATTGCAATAATCTCTGATGGGTGGTCAAATGTTCGTGGGCAAGGAATAATTAAATACATTTCCACCCCTCAACCAGTATTCTGCAAGAACACAGACAAAAGAAACAACAGACACACCGGTCTCTACATTGCAGATGAGCTGAAGGCAGTCATCAATGACCTTGGACCACAGAAGGTATTTGCACTGGTGACAGACAAGGCTGTGAACATGAATGCTGCTTGGTCTAAAGTGGAGGAGTCCTACCCTCACATCACACCCATTGGCTGTGCTGCTCAGGCATTGACTCTGCTCCTCAAGGACATCAAGGCACTGAAAACAATGGATACACTCTATAAGAGAGCCAAGGAAATGGTTAGGTATGTGAAGGGTCATCAAGTTATAGCCGCAATCTACTTCACCAAGCAAAGTGAGAAGAATAAGAGCACCACATTGAAGCTGCCCAGCAACACCCGTTGGGGTCGTCATCATCATGTTTGACAGTCTCCTGGAGGGGAAGGAGTCTCTCCAGGGAATGGCCATATCACAGTCTGCCAAAATGGACAGCCCCATCAAGAGGATCCTCCTGGATTATGTATTTTGGGAGAGAGTGGTAAGCAGCCTGAAATTCCTGAAACCTATAGCAGTAGCCATTGCATGGATTGAGGGTGACAATGCCATCCTGTCTGATGTTCAGACTCTGTTTGCAGATGTAAGAGAAGATATCCGTACTGCCCTGCAGACTTCACTGTTGCTCCAAGCAGACGAAACTGCTGTTCTGAAATACATCAAAAAGCGTGAAGACTTCTGCCTGAAGCCCATATATGCCGCAGCGTACATGTTGGATCCCAAGTATGCTGGCAAGAGCATCCTGTCTGGTGCAGAGGTCAACAAGGCCTATGGTGTCATCACTACCGTGTCTCGCCACCTTGGCCTGAATGAGTGCAAGGTTCTTGGCAGTCTGGCAAGTACACTTCCAAGCAAGGGCTTTGATGGAGATGCAATATGGCAGTCGTGCCAACATATCTCATCAGCCACCTGGTAGAAGGGACTTTGTGGATCTTTCCCCTGTTGCCTCCATCATCCTCCAAATCCCACCAACATCAGCCGCCTCAGTGCAACTGGTCCTTGTTTGGGAACACACACACCAAAGCACGCAACAAGCTGACCAATACAAGGGTTGAAAAATTGGTGTCCATCCCGGCAAATTTGAGGCTTTTTGAGCCTGACAACGAGCCATCCTCAACAAGGTTGTAAAGTGACAGTGAAGATGAGGCCTCAGAGTCTGATGTTCAAGAGGTGGACATTGAGGAGGTCCAGGGAGAAGACATGGAAGCCTGAGAGGAAGACAACCAAAGCTTTAGTTTCCAGACTATCATTTTCCAGATGTATGTTGAAAATGTTTTTTGAAGATGAGATGGATCATTGGGGAACATTCAATATTCCCTTTTGTTCAGTGAAATCATCCCATGTGAAGAGTCAACTCATTTAATTAATGTTCAATTCATAACTACATTAAAAAAAATTCTATTGGAAGGATTTAATCATTTGCAATGATGTCTACTTACAGTATGATAAGGTAAAACGTTTCTGTCTCCAGATATGGTAAATATATCCAATGCATAAAACATCTACATTTAAGTGGTATTAATATTAATTTGCATATATTCCCGTTAATTCCCACAGAAAGTTTCCACCTGTGAATATTCCCCAAAATGTGCAACCCTAGTCAGAATATGAATGTCATCTGTTACAAGAAAGTTATTGACTTCACAAACCTTGTTTCTTAGGCTACATATGTTAATATGGGATATTTTTAGCACGTTTCTTGGTTGCTTGATTGTTTTCTATGCTTTTCTGGGGAAGCTTATCAGAAGTAGGCTTGCTCATGTTATTTATATTGGAGCTGATAGTGCATGGTGCGCTGCGCACAGTGGACTTCCTACTAGGGCACACCGCCTCAGTGCTAACAGTATAACTCTGATTCATAGGCACATGATCACTGCATACAATAGCTGTAGGATCAACAGAGGTATTCAGGGCAGTTAGAGGGACATCAATTAAGTTACTTACATTGTATCTGCCAACGCCCCTGGGATAATGTACATTTGATGCAGCATTATGAAGACTCATTGTCACAGTGGTAGGAATGAACTGAGCTTGTCTTGGGTCATTGATAAGTAATTGTGTTAATGCAGCTTTGAAATGCGTGGAAAGAGTCCAGGAGCTGAGATGATTTGGATGGACTCCGTCATTCCTGTAGAGCAGTGGTTCCCAAACTTTTTATAGTCCCGTACTGCTTCAAACGTTCAATCTCCAGCTGCGTACCCCCTCTAGCACCAGGGTCAGCGTACTCTCAAATGTTGTTCTTTTTTGCCATCATTGTAAGCCTGCCACACACACAGTATACAATATATTTATTAAACATAAGAATGAGTGAGTTTTTGTCACAACACGGCTCGTGGGAAGTGACAGAGCTCTTATAGGATCAGGGCACACATAATAATATAATAATAATCAATAGTTTTGCTCTTTATTTAGCCATCTTACATAACTGTATTTGTTAATCAAAAATTGTGAATAACTCCCCACAGGTTAATGAGAAGGGTGTGCTTGAAAGGATGCGCATAACTCTGCAATGTTTGGTTGTATTGGAGAGAGTTTGTCTTTTTCCACACACGGTCTATGCCTGTATTTAGTTTTTATGCTAGTGAGGGCCAAGAATCTACTCTCACATAGGTACGTGGTGGCAAAGGGCATCGGTGTCTTAACAGCATGATTTGCCAAGGAAGGATGCTCTGAGCGCAGCCCAATCCAGAAATCTGGCAGTGGCTTCTGATTTAAATTAATCTAGCCTGTTGAAGCTTTCACACCCGCGGTCCAACCCATTTATATTGCAGGATTGACCTGAACAGTTTACACATTGACTTCTGGTTAATCCTATAGTGTGTGCATGTGAGTGTGATTATGTGCGTGAGGCTTTGAATAAAACAAACTGCTTTTTAAATGTACCTGAACATTTTGCATTTGCCACGTTAGCGGGAAGCATTGTGACAGCTGGTAAAAGCAATACAATACTGTAAACTCTTATCATCACTGTGATACATCACCCACTTAATCTTTAGTGTCCAAGCCTCCACTGTCTTTTGCCAATGCAATTTTGAACAAAGACATGAAATATGTGTTGTGAACATCTTTATTAGCAGTAAAGATAGATTGTTTTGGCCCAGCAAAAATTTTGAAGGCAACACATTTATATTTCAGTCATTGACATCAATTCTTGCTAAACACTGTTACAGATCACTGACAGTGTAATAGAGGGACAGAGAGGTAGAGAGGGTTTGAGAGAGTGTTATTTGATTGTAAGATTGCAAGAATATACATGAAAAGTTAAATAATGAACTTTTTCATGTGACTTGACTTAATGTAGGCTACTGATTTGTATGATTTGTTTCGAAAAATAGTTCTCTTTCCAACAATACATCTCTGTCACGACTATCAGGTAGCGGAAAGGGTCAGAGTCAAAGGCAGGAGACGAAGGTCCCAAAAACAAAGATGTTTATTAACACCTTCAGGGGAAAAGATGCAGACGTAAGCTGAGTGCGCCTTCACACCCGACAGGAGCACAGCTCCAAAACAATAAAGCGCACGGGGCGCAACCCGGCAACAATAAACAAACAGCTCCACAAAACGGGCGGCGTGAAATATGAAAACCCTTTCAACAGACGCAAAACAATCCCGCACGAATACCTGAACAAAAAGGACAAACTAAATACCCCCACACTAATTACAAACAAGGAACCGGTGCAGACCTAGACAGACAAAACCAAACGACACAGAAACATAGATCGGTGGCAGCTAGTAGGCCGGCGATGACGACCGCCGAGCGCCGCCCGACTGAGGAGGGGCGCCACCTTCTGTGGATACTGGGACAATCTCATAGACTTGTTAATCATTCTGTGTGATTGACAGGAGTGATGATTAGAGGGGCAGAGTTTTTACCATCATCATTCAAACAGGGGCTCAAGAGTGGATAGAGTTTCTCAGTGAAGGTGCAGCCAGTGAAAGAGTAGATATGAGACCTGGCCTTCACATCATAAAAGGAGACCTGACCCTCCTCATAATCAACAAACAACCCCACCTTCTGGGGCTTATCTCTCAGGGAAAGGGGGACATGAGGGCCATCGAGTGCCTTGTACTCTCCATTCCTCAGGCACACAGTCCAATATCCATTCTCAGGGCTCAGTGTTTTCATCCCCTTCCTGTTGACAGACTCTCTGGCCACTCCTAAAGTCCACTTAGTCTTTCCTTTAACCATCACCTCATAGTAAAATCTCCTTGAGGACAAGCCCTCCTTTCCCAATACATAGAAAACAAGATTGAACCTCTCTGGGTTGTCAGAGAGATCCGGTTTTGTATCTCCATATTTCACTTGTTTTCTATCCTCAGAAATGATGAGAAACGGATGTGCTGTATCAGGGTCCAGAGTCACATCCACTGCATACTGCTGAATCCTCTTCAGTTTGACTTCAGGCAGCTTCTCAATCTCTTTATTCAGTGTCTCCTCCAGCTGAGATACAGCTCTCATCACAGTCCCCACACACAGATGACTATTAACACTGATCTCAGACCAGTCATTGATGGGTAGGGGGGTGCACAGGGATGGGAAGCTCTGGAGGAGGTGGATGTGGTCCTCAGTGTGTGAGAGCTGCTCCAGCTCAGTGCTTCTCCTCTTTAGCTCAGTGATTTCCTGCTCCAGCTCTTTAATGAGCCCTTCAGCCTGCGTCTCTGTTGCTTCCTGCTTCTCCTCAATCACCTCAATGAGCTCAGCCTGGCATCTCTCAATGGAGCGCACCAGAGCAGTGAAGACCTGTACACTGTCTGATCTCTCTCTCTCTGCCTCTCTCTTGCTGAGATCTACTGAGTGTTTGATCTCCTGAACCTTCTGCAGTCTCTCCTGGATCATCTGCTGCACTTCTGCCTCGGTCTTCCCCAACTGAGCCTTCCTCTCTCCATACTCTTCCTCTAGAGGGACAGTGTCATGAGTCATGTGGTCTGCTTTCAAGCAGAAGACACAAAGACACATCTGGTCAGTCCTACAGAACAGCTCTAGAGGTCTGCCGTGCTTCTTACACATCCTGTCTTCCAGGTTCTCCACAGGGTCGATCAGCTCGTGTCTCTTTAAGGCTGCGACTCTCTGATGAGGCTCCAGATGAGTCTCACAGTAAGAGGTCTGACACACCAGGCAGGACTTCAGGGCCTTGAGCTTTGTCCCAATGCAGATGTCACAAGGGACTTCTTGGGCTTTGGCTTGGTGTTGGTCTGGGCTTCTGGTAGCTTTAGCTTGAACTGACTTCCTGAACTGAGCAGCCATCTCAGAAATGAAAGTGTTGATGCGAAGCTCGGGCATCCTGTAGAATTTCTCCTTGCACATTGGACACTGGCACAGGTCATTGCTATCCCAGTACTGTCTGATACAGGCCTTGCAGAAGTTGTGTCCACATGGAGTGGTGACCGGCTCAGTGAACACATCCAGACAGATAGAGCACAGGAACTGCTCTTCAGACAGGAGACTGCTGGAGGTGGCCATATCTAGACAGAGACCAGAGGTGAAACAATAAAGCATTTCCTGGTATCTGTCAGCTCAAGATAGTTTCAGTTTTAAAGTTGTCAACATGGCCTTATGGGATGATAATAACCAAGCGTAATACATGGTTTAAACATAGAAATTAGTAGTTTTACATAAGAGAGTTTAAAGAAGCATTCTGCAGAAGATACAGCCATATTTGGACTTATATTAATTTATATGTACCCATTGATTCTTGAAGAATATAACTTATAAATGCCTCATGAGCTTAGTTCAACTGTTGTACTCCATCAGAACCCAAAATATAAGCTTGTTTTACTCCAATGTTTGTAAACAAAATAAATGTAAACAAGTAACGTATAGCCTCAAAACATGGTTAAAATTATATTGTTTATATCATGGATGGTCATTCCTTGCATCCATTGCTCTGTCTATGGATTTGAGAATGGTTACATTTCTCCAGCCACATCCCTCAGTGGTGGGGAGTACACATTGTTATTTTTTAAACTGCTGATTGCTTCTTTAACATACTGGAGATGAAGAATAGAGTAACGTTAAAACACAGAGTTGAGGTTCACTTGTCCAGGTTAATATCTCTACTCACTTGTATGAGTGCCGTCTCTGTTCTTTCTATTTGTGATATCAAATCAAGGCTGGAGACTGTGAAGTTGTTTAACAGAGATTTCTGACGAGGTTGAGAGAGTTTGCTCCCATACACAACATACAATATCTCTCTCCACTTTAGTTTCAGTTCAGCATAGTGACGTTGAAATGCTCCTCCCCACACTATTTTGCAGTGAGGTTTTCTATTCCTGTAACAGCTCTCGTTGATGTTAGAAGTAGACCAAGGCGCAGCGTGGTAAGTGGTCATGATTAGTTTATTCAAGAAACACTAAAACAAAATAACTACAGCAACAAAGCGAACAGTTCTGTCAGGCACAGACACTAAACAGAAAACAAGATCCCACAAACTCAGGTGGAAAACAGGCTGCCTAAGTATGGGAACCACACTGGCCCAAAAACAAAGAAACAGAAAACATAGAATTTCCCACCCGTGTCACACCCTGATCTAACCAAACATAGAGAATAACAAGGATCTCTAAGGTCAGAGCGTGACACTTCCTGGAACAGGGTTAACCCTTTACATGGCTGAACTCTCTCTCAAGTGCTCTTAGACACTTTGACAATAGAACAATCATAAGGACTGCTTGAAATCTACTGCAATAGAACTTTACATGTGTTCATTAGAATTGTTCAGCCATAAAATATGTAGTGATAACAAACATTCTTGATACATTTATTTTACCATCACAAGTCAACCAAGACAGAGTAACATGAAGAGGACAGTTTAAACAGGGATGTTCTCATCATTTTCACCGGTCTAGATAGCAAGTGATGTGACCATCTAAATGTTTTTTTGTGTAGTTATTTTCACTGGTGTGTTTTCTGTCCGTGAAGAGCAATTCGAAATTTGAGGCGGTTAGTGCTGGTGTTAAACATACAAAACCCTTCATAAGATCCCCCGTACAGCGAAATGACATTACTGAGCTCCTTCCTTTTGAAATATTACTGTGTGATGTGTCTGTGTTTACAGCACTATAAGGTTCAAGTTCCCTTACACTGTTTTAATTGTTTCTCAACCATCATTGCTTTGACCTCCTTTAATAACTTTGTTCCACATGGAGATGAGCTGTAGACAGACTGTTATTAATGAACACATGGTATTCAGTTCCTACCTCTGCCTATTTGTTATCTGTTCCAGACATGCACCCCAACTCTCTCTACATGACTAACTGACATTCATTCAGTGGAAAGGATCTCCTCTTCCTCTTTTCCATTCACCACAGAAGATCTGTTATCATAACAGTATATACACAGTGATGCATCATCCACTTAAGATTTGGAGTGTATATGCCCCATTGTCTTTAGCCCATGGAATGTCGAACATAGAAATATATAGACATCATAATAATAATAATAATAATCAAAGTCATCCAACTTTTAATACTGTTTTTATTCAGGTTAATTTCCTTTGATTCCTTTTCAGTAAATACAAATAAATGATTGTACGGTTCAGACAAATCGCAGTCAAAATGTTTTATTTGATTGTAAGATTTCAGAGGACAGTAGTTGAAATACTAATCATTTGTAATGTCACTTGATTAAACATACATGTATATTTATGTTTAATATATTTATGATCTGTTATAGTTTCCCGTTCCAGCAAGACATCAGTCTTGTTAATCAGTCTGTGGGATTGACAGCTGAGATGATCAGAGGGGCAGAGTTTTTACCACCAAAATACACATTTCAAATCAAATTTAATTTGTCACGTGCGCCGACTACAACAGGTGTAGACTTTGCCGTGAAATGCTGACTTTACAATCCCTTAACCAACAATGCAGTTCAAGAAATAGAATTAAGAAAATATTTACTAAATAATCAAAAGTAAAAAATAAAATAAAAAGTAACACAATAAAATAACAATAATGAGGCTATATATACTGGGGGTACCGGTACCGAGTCAGTCATTTGTACATGTAGGTAGGGGTAAAGTGACTATGCATAGGTAATAAACAGTGAGTAGCAGCAGTGTTAAAAACAAAGGGAGGGGTCAGTCAATGTAAATATCTCTCTCTTGCTGAGATCTGAGTGTTTGATTCCCTAAACATTCTGCAGTCGCTCTTGGATCAACTGTTGCACTTCTGTTTCGGTCTTCCCCAACTGAGCCTTCCTCTCTCCACACTCTTCCTCTAGAGGGACAGTGTCATGACACTTGTGGTCTGTGCAGAACCGACACACACACACATTTGTCAGTCCTACAGAACCGCTCTAGAGGACTGTCGTGCTTCTTACACACCCTGTCTTCTAGGTTCTCCACAGGGTCGATCAGCTTGTGTCTCTTTAAGGCTGAGACTCTGAGGCTCCAGGTGGGTCTCACAGTAAGAGATCTGGCAGGACCTCAGTGTCACAGTATCTAACGAAGGTGGCGCCCCTCCTCGGTCGGGCGGCGCTCGCCGGTCGTCGTCGCCGGCCTATTAGCTGCCACCGATCGTTGTTTCTGTGTCTTTTGGCTTTGTCTGTCTATCCCGCACCTGTTTTGTGTTTGTCATTAGTGGGGGGTTATTTAGTGTGTATTTTCAGTTGGGGTTCTCGTGCGGGATTGTTCATTTGTTCACTCAGGACAGTTGTAATTGTATCCGATTAGTAGACATTATATTGCCGGGCTGCGCCCCGCGCGCTGTTTGTTTTCCAGTGTGCTTATTTTGTGGGAAAAGTGTTTTCTCCTGGCGGACTTTGCCACGCGCCCTGTGCCCTACGGCTATTGCATTTTTTTATTTATTATTAAAACTCAGTTGCTCCGGCCCTCTGTCTCCTGCTCCTGATTCCACCCCTCCACTGGTCCTAGACAACCGTGACACTCAGGGCCTCTTCCCAGTGCAGATGTCACAGGACACTTCCCAGGTTTGGCAGAGGACTCATTTTTACCTCTGATCGTTATCTTAAAATGTTCTACAACCTCTCAACGTTGTGTTGACACGAAGCTCAGGTCTTCTGTAGAATTTCTCCTTCCACAATGGACACTGGCTCAGGTAAGTGGTATCCCAATACCCGCTGATACAGGCCTTGCGGAAGTTGTGTCCACATGAAGTGGTGACCGGCTCAGTAAGCACATGTAGACAGACCGAACAGGAGCTGCTCTTCAGACAGACTGCTGGAGGCGGCCGTATCTAGACAGAGACCAGAGGTGAAACCATAAAGTATTTACTGGAGTCAGTACCCTATGGCACTGCTTTTCATAGTTTCCAGTTGAGATGTTTTATTCCGATGGGATCACATATGGGACCAATCTTGGTAAGTCATTTCTTTACATGCCATATAAATGGGTCATTTTTACCAAAGAGAATTTAACCCAGATACTGTAGCTACTCTAAATTTAAGAAAACAAGAGAATACATAAAACGATCTCTCTACTCACCTGTTTGTGGCTATGTTCTTTGTTCCTTCTGTCTGTATTATTAAAAGTTGATCAAGTTTAGCGTTTTAAGAGATTGCTGAAGAGATCGAGATGGTATGCATAATATACTGTGTGTCTCAGTTTCACGGAGTAAAATTATGTCTCCAGTACAATTTCTGCCTCACACAATATTGCTATGCACTTTGGAACAGTAAGGGGGATGGAGTTAACCCTTCATATGGATGAACAGTAAGGGGGATGGAGTTAACCCTTCATATGGATGAACAGTAAGGGGGATGGAGTTAACCCTTCATATGGATGAACAGTAAGGGGGATGGAGTTAACCCTTCATATGGATGAACAGTAAGGGGGATGGGATGGAGTTAACCCTTCATATGGATGAACAGTAAGGGGGATGGAGTTAACCCTTCATATGGATGAACAGTAAGGGGGATGGAGTTAACCCTTCATATGGATGAACTCTCAAGTGTCCTTCGAAACTTCAGAGACAAAAGTTAACAAACGTTAAATTATAAGAATAGCCTGAAATTTGTTAAAAAATGACGAACTTTTTTGTAAGATAGAGATGATTTTTCTCTAGTGGTCAACTTTAAAGTTTTCCTTCATCAGGTGCAACACCAGTCCTCCCTGTACGATATTGCTGTACCATTTTTTTTACTGCACCGTGAGGCTTAACGGGGTTTTACTGTTTCTATCGAGCACAATGTTGAAGTGTTATTAGATTTTCTGAAAGGGGTTTGGAGAAATCTGCAATATGATATACTTTATGCATTAGATCTGTCTATGAATTGTCATGAGGTTATTAGTTTGTTGTGCATTGTAAAAATGTCCCCCTATCTCTTTTTGTATTCCCTCCCCTTCACTGTAAACGAAGTCAGTGTCTGTGTGTGGGTGACTGAATGAAAAGTGGATGGATAGGGACTGGTGGTGCCTGCTGAGTGATGGAGCTGCCATCTCTCTGTTACTCTATGGATATTAGATGACTGGGCTGTCACTCTGCCTGCCCAGCTGCTCACACAACAACACACCTGGACAGACAGGCAGAGACCCCGCTCTCATCAAATCTTAATGACCTGGGGAGTGAGTGTGATTATGCCTTTTGAGACAATGTCCTGTGACTCAGCACAATTGACTGTATCACACCCAGAGGAAAAGAGAGAGGGCGAGAGATTTGTTTTCGTAGCTCAGCGGAGCAGCTGCTCAATGTATCTTCTGGACGTTCCTAATTAGCAACTAGGGAGCCTATGTGTACATACCTCTCAAAGATTTATGAGTAGGTCTCTCTCCCTCTACCCTCCCTCCTTATCGTGCTATTCCTCTTCCTCTCTGCTCTTCCTTTCCATCTCCTTTCTTAGAGGCGTAATTAAGCAATAAGGCCCGAGGAGGTGTGATATATGGCCAATATACCACGGCTAAGTGCTGCTCTTATGCACGACGCAACGAGGAGAGCCTGGACACAGCCCTTAACCGTGGTATATTGGCCATATATCACAAACCCCTGAGGTGCCTTATTACTATTATAAACTGGTTACCAACGTAATTAGAGCAGTAAAAATAAATGTTTTGTCATAGAACACGGTTGTCAGCCAATCAGCATTCAGGGCTCGAACCACCCAGTTTATAATGTGGTTTAACCACTCTGTGGAGCCGAGATGTTTATTACTTCAGTGGTGACCATAATACTATAACACACACACCTTTCAGTGTACCCAAACCAGACCCTGAGTGGCTTAGAGTTCTCTGGGCGGTGAGGTTTCATTTGTCATTGATTAGAGTTGATGGTTCACTCTGGCAGATAATTGAATTCTCGTTTGGCCTCTTGTTTTAGAGAAAGCCTGGGCCAAGTCAAATAAAGCCAGTAGGCTCATTTCAAAAACGACGAGGCCAAACAGAATTGACTTACACACTGGGTCGGCCTCGTTATTGACTGATTAGATCAGAGTTTGTGGTCTTACAGTAATGACTTTTCTCCTGGTGTAGACGTGGTGTAGACATGCACTAAACCACTAACTCCACCTCAACACACCCTCGTTTTGCTGATCTCAGATTTGACTTGTAGTCCTGCCGACTCAGCCTCAAGTTCAGTGCTCAAACGTTTTTCTCTGCTGCACAACCACACAATGTACAGTAAGTTCAGTTATTGAGAGTGTGTGTGTGTGTTATTCAGTTTGTGCAATAGAGGAGTGTTTGCATATATCTGATTTTGTAATGGTTTATCACAGCCTCTGTGCCTCTACCTTTGGCTGATCTACAGTGCCTTCAGAAAGTATTCACACCCCTTGACTTTTTCCTAATTTTGTTATGTTACAGCCTGAATTTAAAATTGATTAATTGAGATTTTGTGTCACTGGCTTACGCACAATATCCCATAAATTCAAAGTGGAATTATGTTTTTAGAAATGTTTACTAATTAATACAAAATGAAAAGCTGAAATGTCTTGAGTCAATAAGTATTTAACCCTTTGTTATGACAAGCCTAAATAAGATCAGGAGTGAAAATGTGTTTACAAAATCACATAAGTTGCATGGACTCACTGTGTGCAGTAATAGTGTTTTAACATGATTTTTGAATGACTACCTCATCTCTGTACCTCACACATACAATTATCTGTAAGGTCCCTCAGTCGAGCAGTGAATTTCAAACACAGATTCAACCACAAAGACCAGAGAGGTTCTTCCAATGCCTCGGAAAGAATGGCACCTATTGGTAGATGGGTAAAAAAAATAGACATTGAATATACCTTTGAGAATGGTGAAGTTATGAATTACACTTTGGATGGTGTATCAATAAACTCAGTTACTACAAAGATACAGGTGTCCTTCCTAACTCAGTTGCCGGACAGGAAGGAAACCGCTCAGGGATTTCACCATGAGGCCAATGGTGACTTTAAAACAGTTACATCGTTTATTGGCTGTGATAGGAGAAAACCTGACATGGATCAACAACATTTTAGTTACTCCACAATACTAACCTAAATGACAGAGTGAAAAGATGGAAGTCTGTACAGAATAAAAATATTCTAAAAAGTGCATCCTGTTTGCAATAAGGTACTAAAGTAAAACTTCCCAAAATGTTGCAAAGATATGTCCTGAATACAAAGTGTTATGTTTGGGGCAAATCCAACACATCACTGAGTTACCACTCTTCATATTTTCAAGCATGGTGGTGGCTGCAGCATGTTATGTTTTTCTTCTTCACCTTTATTTAACCAGGTAGGCAAGTTGAGAACATGTTCTCATTTGAAACTGCGACCTGGCCAAGATAAAGCAAAGCAGTTCGACACATACAACAACACAGAGTTACACATGGAATAAACAAACATACAATCAATACTACAGTAGAAAAGTCTATATACAGCATGTGCAAATAAGGGAGGTAAGGCAATAAATAGGCCATGGTGGCGAAGTAATTATAATATAGCAATTAAACACTGGAATGGTAGAATGTGCAGAAGATGAATGTGCAAGTAGAGATACTGGGGTGCATAGGAGCAAGATAAATAAATAAATACAGTACGGGGATGAGGTAGTTGGATGGGCTATTTACAGATGCGCTATGTACAGGTGCAGTGATCTGTGAGCTGCTCTGACAGCTGTTGCTTAAAGCTAGTGAGGGAGATATGAGTCTCCAGCTTCAGTGATTTTTTTGCAGTTCGTTCCAGTCATTGGCAGCAGAGAACTGGAAGGAGAGGCGGCCAAAGGAGGAATTGGCTTTGGGGGTGACTAGTGAAATATACCTGCTGGAGCGCGTGCTACGGGTTGGTGCTGCTATGGTGACCAGTGAACTGATATAAGGCGGGGCTTTACCTAGCAGAGACGTGTAGATGACCTGGAGCCAGTGGGTTTGGCGACGAGTATGAAGCGAGGGCCAGCCAACGAAAGTGTACAGGTCGCAGTGGGGGGTAGTATATGGGGCTTTGGTGACAAAACGGATGGCACTGTGATAGACTGCATCCAATTTGTTGAGTAGAGTGTTGGAAGCTATTTTGTAAATGACATCGTCGAAGTCAAGGATCAGTAGGATAGTCAGTTTTACGAGGGTATGTTTAGCAGCATGAGTGAAGGATGCTTTGTTGTGAAATAGGAAGCCGATTCTAGATTTCATTTTGAATTGGAGATGTTTAATGTGAGTCTGGAAGGAGAGTTTACAGTCTAACCAGACACCTAGGGATTTGTAGTTGTCCACATTTTCTAAGTAAGAACCGTCCAGAGTAGTGATGCTGGACGGGCGGGCAGGTGCGGGCAGTGATCGGTTGAAGAGCATGCATTTAGTTTTACTTGCATTTAGAGCAGTTGGAGGCCACGGAAGGATAGTTGTATGGCATTGAAGCTCGTCTGGAGGTCAGTTAACAAGGTGTCCAAAGAAGGACCAGAGGTATACAGAATGGTGTCGTCTGCGTAGAGGTGGATCAAAGAATCACCAGCAGCAAGAGCGACATCATTGATGTATACAGAGAAGAGAGTCGGCCCGAGAATTGAACCCTGTTGCACCCCCATAGAGACTGCCAGAGGTCCGGACAACAGGCCCTCCGATTTGACACACTGAACTCTATCAGAGAAGTAGTTGGTGAACCAGGCGAGGCAATCATTTGAGAAACCAAGGCTGTTGAGTCTGCCAATAAGAATGTTGTGATTGACAGAGTCGAAGGCCTTAGCCAGGTCGATGAATACGGCTGCACAGTAATGTCTCTTATCAATATCGGTTATGATATTGTTTAGGATCTTGAGCGTGGCTGAGGTGCACCCATGACCAGGTCTGAAACCAGGTTGCATAGTGGAGAAGGTACTGTGGGATTCGAAATGGTCGGTAATCTGTTTGTTAACTTGGCTTTCGAAGACCTTAGAAAGGCAGGGTAGAATAGATATAGGTCTGTAGCAGTTTGGGTCTAGAGTGTCTCCCCCTTTGAAGAGGGGAATGACCGCCGCAGCTTTCCAATCTTTGGGAATCTCAGACGATATGAAAGAGAGGTTGAACAGGCTAGTAATAGGAGTTGCAACAATTTCGGCAGATCATTTTAGAAAGAGAGAGTCCAGATTTTCTAGCCCGGTTGATTTGTAGGTGTCCAGATTTTGCAGCTCTTTCAGAACATCAGCTGACTGGATTTGGGTGAAGGAGAAGTGGGGGAGGTTTGGGCGAGTTGCTGTGGGGAGCGCAGGGCTGTTGACCAGGGTAGGGGTAGCCAGGTGGAAAGCATGGCCAGCCGTAGAAAAATGCTTATTGAAATTCTCAATTATAGTGGATTTATCGCTGGTGATAGTGTTTCCTAGCCTCAGTGCAGTGGGCAGCTGGGAGGAGGTGCTCTTATTCTCCATGGACTTTACAGTGTCCCAGAACGATTTTCAGTTTGTGCTACAGGATGCAAATTTCTGCTTGAAAAAGCTAGCCTTAGCTTTCCTAACTGCCTGTGTGTATTTGTTCCTAACTTCCCTGAAAAGTTGCATATCACGGGTGCTGTTCGATACTAATGTTTTTGTGCTGGTCAAGGGCAGTCAGGTCTGGAGAGAACCAAGGGCTATATCTGTTCCTGGTTCTGAATGGGGCATGCTTATTTAAGATGGTGAGGAAAGCATTTTTAAAGAATAACCAGGCATCCTCTACTGACGGGATGAGGTCAATATCCTTCCAGGATACCCGGGCCAGGTCGATTAGAAAGGCCTGCTCGCTGAAGTGTTTTATGGAGCGTTTGACAGTGATGAGGGGAGGTCGTTTGACCGCAGACCATTACAGATGCAGGCAATGAGGCAGTGATCGCTGAGATCCTGGTTGAAAACAGCAGAGGTGTATTTAGAGGGCAAGTTGGTTAGGATGATATCTATGAGGGCGCCCGTGTTTACGGATTTGGGGTTGTACCTGGTGGGTTCATTGATAATTTGTGTGAGATTGAGGGCATCAAGCTTAGATTGTAGGATGGCTTGGGATTTAAGCCATCCTACATGCTTGTCATTGGCAAGGACTTGTCATATATGCTTGTCATTGGCAAGGACTAGGGAGTTTAAAAAAAACTACGCACAGGCTAAATCCTAGAGGAAAACCTGGTTCAGTCTGCTTTTCAACTGACACCGCGAGACAAATTCACCTTTCAGCAGGACAATAACCTAAAATACAAGGCCAAATATACACTGGAGTTGCTTACCAAGACGACATTGAATGTTTCTGAGGGGCCTAGTTACAGTTTTGACTTAAATCGGCTTGAAAATCTATGGCAAGACTTGCAAATGGCTTGAAGAATTAAAAAAAGAATAATGTGCAAATATTGTACAATCCAGGTGTGCAAAGCTCTTCCGGACTTACCCAGAAAGATTCACAGCTGTAACATGTATTGACTCAGGGGTGTGAATACTTATGTAAATTAGATATTTCTGTATTTCACTTTCAATTAATTTGGCCAAAAAAATGAACATCTATTTAATCCATTTTGAATTCTGGCTGTAACACAACAAAATGTGTAATAAATCAAGTGGTATCAATACTTTCTGAAGGCACTGTACTGATCCTATTGGCCAGGGTTGAGGCTCTGTAGCAGACCACAATGCCTCTCTTTCATTCCTACACAGCTGATTGGCTCGTCTGTCCCAGGTGGGGTGTGTGGGTGTAGTGGGAGGGTTAGGGTTGAAGCGTATATGAAGTTCCCATGCACAACTGTCGACTGGTACGAATGGTGTGTGCTCGGAAAGCTGAGCACCCTTGTTTTTGTGTGTGTAGTGAGTTGGGTGTACAGTGCGTATATACGAATGCTGAGCTTATAGATTCCCAGGAGAACCTCTCCTATCCAACCTGACAGAGCTTGAGAGGATCTGCAGAGAAGAATGGGAGAAACTCAAATACAGGTGTAGCGTCATACCCAAGAAGACTCGAGGCTGTAATCGCTGCCCGAAGGTGCTTCAACACATTACTGAGTAAAGGGTCTGAATATTTATGTAAATGTCATATTTCAGTTTAACATTTCTAATACATTTGCAAAATTTTCCAAAAAAACGTTAATCAATTTTATAATAAGGCTGTAACGTCACAAAATGTGGGAAAAAGTCAAGTGATTTGAATGCTGAGCTTATAGATTCCCGTGAGGACCTCTCCTCTCCTCATCTCTATTTCTTTCTCATTCTCTTATTCTTCCTGTGTCTTTCTTGTCTGGACCACCACTTCACCTCCCTGGTGGTTTCTGTCTTCTGGTGGATGAGCTGACTGTCCGTCACTCCTGAGTAAGTCATATCCCAGAGAGAGAACACGCTGCAGGAAAACCCTCTTGCTGCTCCATGTCAAGGAATCTGTTCTCTCCTTTAGGTCAAGCACGCTGAAAGTATGTGTGTGTGTGTGTGTGTGTGGTTTAAGATTTTATGCATGTCTGTTGGTGTGTGTATTTGTCTTCATTCGGGTGTGTGTCTTTGTCCATCTGTGAGTGTGTGTGCGTGTGTCATTATTCATCTCTGTGTGTGTCCGTGCATGCATGTGTGCGTCGGTACATCTTGGTCCGTGGTATCTGCAGAGTTACTAATGAAGGGGCTGCTCTCAGCGCTGGGCCTCAGTATTAATAACCAGCAGCCAGAAATAGACCTGAATACTATTAACATGCTAATACAATCAGCATGGAGCCCTGTCCGTTTCCCTAGCAGCCTATTCACTACCACTCTGGTACCACACTGCCTCTCTGTAGAACATCATTATCCTTTCTATACTGTGTGTGTGTGTGTGTTTGTGTGTGTCTAGTATCGTGGCAAGGAAACGAAACACAAAGCAGATTTAACTTCTTCAGGAAAACCACTGTAATATTAAAAACATCATTATGCTGTCACCCAGAGACACAGGTATTTATTTTCCAGCCTATAGCACAATATGTTACATACAGCAGGTTTTTAAAGGACCACAGAGTTTGGTCTGCATTGTGTTTGCCACGGAAATAAATATTGCGATACTGGTTTACTCACAGCCCTAGTGTGTATATGTCACAGGAGGCTGCTGAGGGGAGGACGGCTCATCATAATGGCTGGAACGGAGCAAATGGAATGGCATCAAACCATGTATTTGATACCTTTCCGCTGATTCCGCTCCAGTTGTTACCACGAGCCCATCCTCCCCAATTAAGGTACCACCAGCCTCCTGTGGTGTGTGTGCGTAATGTTTATTGTTAAAGATGTTAGTGTAGATGTGAAATGATGGAGATGATGATACTATAAGTGGGTTATGTAGGTAAAGGAGAAACTGAGTGATCCGTATAGCGTGAGGGGGAGTGTGTTCAGATGATTGCCTACCTGCTATACCACACAGGACGTCAGGCAGTGGGCACCTATTAGAGACATTATACAGGGACGTTAAGAGTTAGACGACCACGTAACACCACCTACTGTGACTGCCTACATGGATTCTGTAAATAGAACTCATGCCTGAGTGAGATGATTGCAGAAGCATAGAGCATACGGGACCCCCAACCCCAAGAAATCTGCTGGTGATATAGAAAGGGAAACAGACGAGGAGGGGTCTTTATGCTTTGGAACTCAGGGACTTGAGTTAGATGATTGCTATCTATGGAAGACATACTGTAGGCGCAGATGGGAACATATTTGCCAGTTGAAATCATGGGTGACCATTTCCTGAATGTCCTAGTCCTTTAGTTTTCCTGGCACGTTCCTCTGCCTTCCTGTTCCTAAAGAGGACTAGAGAGGGGCTGACCCTGGCCCTTAGCACCATCACCATCCTCTGCATTACAATACCCTCTGTCTCTCTGTCTCTGTCGCTTTGTCTCTCTGTCTCTCTGTCTGTCTGTGTCTCTAGTTCAATTTACTGTATTGGCATGATGTGACAATGTACATATTGCCAAAGCTTACTTTGGAGATTTGCAATATTAACAAAATAATAATAATCAATGTTGTCAACGGGACATCAGTAACAACAATAATCAAGGGTCAAAATAACCATACATATAACAATAAGCAGAGAGGACATGTGCAGGTTGCTTGCTCTCTCTCTCTCTCTCTCTCTCTCTCTCTCTCTCTCACACTCTCTCTCTCTCTCTCTCTCTCTCTCTCTCTCTCTCTCTCTCTCTCTCTCTCGCTCTCATCTAATTCCATATTTCCATGAAATGCGGGGAGCTTTCCAGTGGCTTATGGACAGAAGTGAATTAATGCGGACATCAGACTGATGTGAAAAGCGTTTTGTTTTTAAATCCCAGGGTGAACGAGGTGAAGGGGATTGGTACATGTATCCCTGCACTCTTTCCCCCTACCTATTATCTCACAGCTGTGATGGGCTGTCATTGTTATGCTGCCTCACACAACCCAGGGAACAGAAACACACACACACACACACACACACACACACACACACACACACACACACACACACACACACACACACACACACACACACACTGTAGCTGGAACAATACCTCCCCGGCAAGTGGAGGTATATCCGCACTAACACCCTCACACACTACTGTGCGTACACAAAACCGCTCTCATACACAACCACTTTCGCCAATTACCTGGGCAAGCCTACGACCAAACTACAAAACCTCTTTCAAGTTCCCTCCCACACTCACCCGCACATGGAGCCTTACTAATGAGGTAGAATCCTGCAGCCACAGAATGGAGCACATGGTAACCCTCTCCCTATGACAGGACCCCCTCACTGGGAGGAAACGGCCTAAATCAGAGCCAAAATGGAGCCCACTATCCTAATGAGCGTGAAGCAGCAGGCTCAGCATAGCGGAACCCATTTCCTGGTCTTGTGTGATTTTGGGCTGTGGGCCTTTTGTCATGTGCACTAAGCTGTGTTAATTTCAGTTTAGCAGGCTAGCTCTGAATGTACGCTGATTGGTCAACAATGGAACCGACTAGCAGTAGAGCGCTAAGTGTACTATTATGAATCGGGTCTGTGTGTGTGTGTGTGTGTGTGTGTGTGTGTGTGTGTGTGTGTGTGTGTGTGTGTGTGTGTGTGTGTGTGTGTGTGTGTGTGTGTGTGTGTGTGTGTGTGTGTGTGTGTGTAATCACTCTACCCTCTCAATTTTAGTTCCCCTACAGCATTCAGTTCCAGCCCCTGTGAGGAACTGGAGGGATTTAAAAAAACAGCAAAGCAAGAAGTTTCTCAGTAAACAGGCTGATTGTGAGATTGAGGCTAAACTGAGGGAATATGGGAGAGATGTGTTTTAATATGGGAGAGATGCCCCTCTACACTTCCACTGATACGCCTCTGGGTCTCGTTAAAAGGTCTGTGCAGAGTTGATTGGTAAGCAGGAAGTGTGTGTGTGTGTGTTTCTCTGTGTATGATAAATGACTGGTCAGCATTGGCAGTCAAGCCTATGGCAGACCTTATGTCACACACACACACACGCAGTAAAACAAACTCAATTTTTTATTTCCGTACGGATTCCCAATCCTAATCTTTCTCTTGGTGATTATATAATTCAGACTTTGACCCTATCTAGCAGGGTTGTTTGGTGTACTGCTGCAGTTATTTCTGTGCTTCACTGCTCTCAAAGCCCTGCAACCTAATCTTGATTATGACATAATGAAAAGCAACGGCAACAGAGGAGATCGTTTGGCAGGACATCACCTGCAGGATTTGAACAAAGGAAACAGTCGTCGTGGATTTAAGAGCTCTCGTATTACTGTCCCCACCTCTCCAATCCCCCTCTCCTCCTCTCCTCCTCCCTCCAGGATAGTCTGCGCTGTCACTGCTCAATGATTCAGCATCCAACCCACACTGCTTTGCTGTAGTTTATCCCTTTCTTGAAGGATAAAAGTGGTCTCTTGGGTGCGTGAGATTGCGTCTGTGTGCATAGGTTTCACACACTCCTTCTCTGCCCTGTCACGTTCTGCTCCTCCTTCACTCTAAAGCTATTTTGTAGTGTGTTTTATAATGTGTGTATTTTATTGTGTGTGTGTGGTTAGTGTGTGTTTCACTCCAAAGCTATTTTATAGAGTGTGTTTGTGTACTCCCTATCCATTTGCCTGTCTTTTTCCTTCTACTCCTTGACAAAGTGTTTTGAGGCACACTCTTAAGATACACTGAGGAATCTGGTTGACTGTCAGGTTGCCAAACACTGGTATGACCACGCCTTATCTCACACCATTGATACAACACCTAACACTGCATGAACATTGTCTTTCCGGTCTCCACCAAAACGTATTCTCACCAAACGGTACTTCCTTTCCTTCTGTCCAGTCAATAAACCGTGAGCATAAATGAGCGCTGTGGGTTGGGCCGGCCCCGCAGGGTGGTTGCCGTAGCACCCAGTCTCTGATCTCCCTTTCTGTTTGAACTAAGCGTCGTACGATAATAAAGCAAAGAACTCATCACTTATTCAACACAGAGAAGCAGCAGGGACAGAGGTGTAGCATGACTGCTGTGCAAACAGCACCTAGTCTGTGTCAGCCAATGCCCCCGGACCAGGGACAGTGCCCTTTTTCTGTGTTTTAAATAATCGTGTGTGTGTGTGTGTGTGTGTGTGTGTGTGTGTGTGTGTGTGTGTGTGTGTGTGTGTGTGTGTGTGTGTGTGTGTGTGTGTGTGTGCGTGCGTGAACAGACACCGGGGGATGGTGTGTTCAGATGTATTACAGAGGCTATTACAGCACTGTGTCCTTTCCTGCAGCAGGGTCCAATCAGATGACCTTCTACAGTTTCACTGGACTCCTGTTCCATTGTGTTTGTGTTATGGGATGATTTATTGATTCCCCACTTGAGGAGAATAGCCTGGGAGATGATTGTGTTTCTGTAGACAGTGGAGGGGCCTCTATGGGGGAGGAAGAGTGGGGCAGGAACCACTCTCTGTAGTGATGGGATGGGTCAGGTAGAAGGGGCGGGGCAGACATTAGGCAGCAGACACAGGGAAGGGGTACCAAGAGATTGACTGACACACACACACACACACACACACGTTGCATGATGCGACAAAGGCCTGCCTGTATTGGCCTCTACTCCACTGTAGCTGTGTGAGCAGCCCTTCACATTACATCACCCATCACACCACAGGAACAGAAGTCCCTACGGCCCTTTTGACCCAGAGGTGACCTGAGGTGTAAGGCAGGGCAGACGCTGGGGACGGCTTCGTCCAGTCGCCCCTGAGAAGGAGAGTGTGCCAACCAAGCCAACAGACACTTAACCATGAATGCTGCATCCTTGCACTCTCTTATACGCGCGAGCACACACACACACACACACACACACACACACACACACACACACACCTCCCTCGTGCAGGGCTGTCATCTAAGATAGTCCTAAGTAGAACGTAATCCATTGTAACATGAGACAGTGTTAAGTGCCAGGGTATCATCATATCTACTGGGGATTAACAGGAATAGGTACACACACCTTTCTGGTCTCCACAAGTATAGTTAAACACGTCCACTCACATGCAGAGAGGCATAACTCATTCCTTTTTGATATGTGTGGAAAGCAGAAGTCAGACCTGTATATATGTGTGTGTGTGTGTGTGTGTGTGTGTGTGACAGAATATAATTCTTTCCTCTGTACCTTAAACACAATGTGGTTAGTTTGAAGGTAGAGAGGCGCTGCCATTGATCCAGAACTCCTATACAGAACACTTTCACCCCAGGCCCTTTTTTCCCACTGAGCTGATGGGGGGGGGCATAAATAACAGTGGCACGTGAGGACGACAGACTGAATGGCATGGGAGGAGGAGAAAGAAATACCACATCCGAGCAGGAGAGTTACAAAAATGACTGGAAGGGAAAGGGGGGGATACCTATTCAGTTGTACACCTGAATGCATTCAACTGAAATGTGTCTTCTGCATTTAACCCAACCCCTCTGAATCAGAGAGGTGCAGGGGGGGGCTGCCTTAATCCAGGTCATCGGCGACCGGGGAGCAGTTGTCTAACTGCGTTGTTCAAGGGCAGCTCGGGGTTACGACCTCTCAGTTACTGGCCCAACGCTCCTGCCGCCTGGAGCATAGCCTGTTGTGAATGGACTGTTATTCACCCAGCCGAGAGTAGTTACACAGCGACAGTTATTTATGTTATTCAGTCCTTGGGGTTTTGGAGGGTTTTTTCTGCAAGCCCATGTTGTGTGTATGTGTGTGCTTCATATAGAGATGTGTGTGTGTGTGTTGTCTGTCTATGTTTCCATGGTGTGTAACTGATCCCTGGTGTATAATGTCTAAGACAGACAATACACGCACACACTCTTGCACTCACACACACAGACACACACACTGCATCACTAAGCAGTGTGAGGAAGGTGGCTCCACTCTTGAACAATCAACCACATCTCAATGTCTCTCCCCTCCACCCCCAAACTACCCCCTCCCTCCACCTCGTCATTCATCCCTCCCTGAAACCACGGTCACAGTTGTCATGACAAATGAACGTCCTGTTGTGTGGATGCGTGGTGATGTCTTGCCCATCAGGCCTTTGGGGAGAGGGAGAGGTCTGAGAACGCAACAATACCTGTCTCTGTGTGTGTGTGTGTGTGTGTGTGTGTGTGTGTGTGTGTCTGTTTGTTTGTTTGTTACATCTCATTCCTCTACACAGCATGAAATCTGTCTTTTCAGCGGAGCTCAAATCCGTAATGTTTCCCAAAGTCGACATGTCTCTTTACATTCCGTGCTCGGAATTTTGTCTGCGTGAGCGTTGCCGACTCTCGGAATCTCTTGCCCCTTTCTCTCCCTGCTTTCCCCTCTCTGTCTCTCTGTCTCTCTCTCTCTCTCTCTCTCTCATCTCTCTCTCTCTGTCTCTCTCTCTCTCTCTCTCTCTGTCTCTCTCTCTGTCTCTCTCTCTCTCTCTCCTCTCTCTCTCTCTCCTCTCTCTCTCTCTCTCTCTCTCTCTCTCTCTCTCTCGCTGTGTTGCTGCCTCAGTGACTGTGGGATTTTTAGAATGCACTTCACAGCATTGCACAGGCTTACAAACACATCGTGACAAGATAATGACACCCGTTTGCAGTTGTTTTGTTCTTTTAATCTCTCCTTCTCTCTTTCTAATGTCTCTGCAGCATTAGATAGACACCAGAGTTCCAGACTCTCTCTCTCTCTCTCACTTCCTTGACTTGCTCTGGCAGATATTCTCACTTCCGTCTTTCTTTTATCTGTCTCTACTGATTTCTTCTTCTTTCTCTCCCCAGGTCTCTGTCTGCGCACCTCTGTCATATAAGACACTTCATACTCTTCCCCTCTCTTTCCTCCGCCTCCCTTCTCCTCTCCTCTCCTCTCATCCTCCTCTATCCCCCATTATGGAGTCTCAATGCCCTTAGTGAGTGTACATGTGGAATGGTGAACAGGTAAACCGATGAGACTAGACATGCCATTAACCCTGTTGGAGGATTCAACTGTATGTGCCAGTTCTCTGACTCAAATATTATAGGTCCGTTCCCTGACCTTTCATCTCTCTGTGTTGTATCGTTCCAGGCACCTCTCCAGCTCCAAGATGAAGGATCTTCTCAGAATCTCCGTCCCTTTCCTAAAACGAGCCTGTGCCGTCTCTCTCTATGTGAGAATCAACCACAACCATACAACTATGTCTATATCTCAGTACACATCTGTTTGGTATAGCAATCCTGTTGAATGTGTAGGTTAAAGGACAGGTTCGATGTTATGTTCGGTACAGTTAACATTATATAAGTTGATGAATGTGTAGGTTAAAGCACCGGTTTGATGTTAGGTTTTGGTACATTTCACTGTTAAGTTGATATTTGTAAATGTAGGTCGAGTTGAATGGTAATGTCCTGCTGTTCACTCCTCCCTCCTGTAGGTGGCGGTCATCATGTCCTTCAGGCTCTGGCTGATGGGCGGCTCCATGCCTCTCTTCTCGGAGCAGGACAACCCAGCCTCCTTCTCTCCTCACCTGCTCACCAGGTTATTCCCTAGCCCTATCACAGACATGTTAAATCAATTCCAATGCTAAAATGCTAGGATACTGTATTTCCTGCTACATGTAACCACTATATTAAAAGTTGTATAAAAGGCTATGATTATACATAGAACCACAAATAGACCCAAACAACAGCCTCCCTCCCTGGGTTAGCCTCCTACCCGCTCCCCAGGCTTCAGGGCCTACCCCATGGTTGTAGACCTCCGAGTGTGTGAGCAGTAGCGCTCTGGTCCCTATCTGCAGTGGCAGACACTGTAGATGTCCTCTGGCAACAGATTATCTGTCATTAGCTCTTGCAAGGCCACCTGGGAAATGTACTTCCTAAATCGCTTCACACCCTACATCCAATCCATCTTTCCCTCCTTCCCTACTTTCTTCCTGGCACTGTCTCAAGGATGCTCTTGCCATTGAGAAAGGAGAATGTCAGTTTCGGTGTTAAAAACATTTCCATCCAGCTAGCCATCTATTTGCTGTCTATGTATCCATCAGTCAGTGTGCTCCATAATGTTTTAACGAAGAGATGCGTCTCTTAGTGAATACTGAGGATTGAGACTGACCTTGTCCTTTTGATTCTGCCAATCAGTCAGATATGGATATGTGTGTGTGAGAAGTGTGTGTGTGAAGAGTGTGTATCGTCCTTGGTGCGTGTGGTCTGTGTTCATTCATTCCCACTCAATCTGTGGTGATGCAGAACTGATTATCCATCATGTCAGCGGTTCTCTGCCAATCCATTTATAATTCATCACGGCGCCCTCCCTTCTGTCATTAATCTACCCTGTGTGTGTGTGTGTGATGGTGTGTGTGAGGTTGTGTGTGTGTGTAGGTATGTCTGTCTGTGTGTGTAGGTGCTTGAGTGATTTATTTGAATAAACATGCGGACTGCGGTTACAGCTTGATATGACATATTTATCAACTGCGGGGGACTGGAGAAGTAGCTGTGTGTGTGTGTGTGTGCGCTTGTGTGTGTGTGTGCGGTGCGTGCGTGCGGGTGTGTGTGTGTAGGTGCTTAAGTGATTCATTTGAATAAACAAGCGGACTGCGGTTTACAGTTTCGTATTACTGATTTATCAACCGCGGGGGACTGGAGAAGTAGCTGCTTCCTATATGAATTTGTCGGGTTCTAATTTTCAGAGTAAAAACTCTACAGACTCTATGAAAGCTTTAAACCAAGTTTATTCTGCCCAGAGGGTCAATTCAGCTGCATTAGACATGGTTTCACCCATGGTAGTGTATACATACCCCACCTTGGGTGGAGTCTCCTCCTCATCGCTACACATTGCATCCTTATTGCTAGGCAGGGAGCTAACAGATATGGGCCTTAAACACTTCCTCCCCTTATCAGTACTGCCACATGTGACCGTTTTCCCTGCACTCAGCCCCTCCCAAACTTCATTATGGCACCCCTCATGTCTCCTTTTATAACTAATGATTCATAACAGTTAAAGCTCAAAAACCAAACCTATCAAATGATATGCAACAGTCTAGCCCAGCCGGGTTAATGGGACTGTGTGTGCGTGCTTTGGAGTTTTTATCTTCAACTGACCATGTTGCAGACCAGTGACATTTTGTTGATTTAGCGTTTTCTATTCCTCTCTCGTTTCTCATAAAGGTCAGGTGTGTTATTGCCTATTTGTGTGTGTGTGTGTGTTATTGCCTATTTGTGTGTGTGTGTGTGTGTTTGCCCATGTGCGTGCATGTATTTATTTACGTGTGTGTGTGTGCGTGTGTGTGTGCGTGTGTGTGTGTGTGTGTGTGTGTGTGTGTATTTCAAGGGTATTTGTCTTTCTGGTGTGTCAGTATCCTCTGCGCTGAGTGGTGTGGAGTGCTCTCCTCACATAATGACTGTGTGAGCCTTTAAGACTGTTCAGCTGGTTGGTTTGACACCTGAATTCAGGACTCTTGATCAGAGAGAACATGCTGGAACACAGGAGACCGAGGAGACACAGCTACAGTCCTCAAACCTCCCATCACCTACCTGTCAGCAACTGCTATTCATTTCCTCCTTTATTCTTTCTCTCTGTCTCGATGTCTCTCTCTCTTTCGATGGCTGTTTCTCTCACTTTCCCTCTCTCTTTCTTGATTACTCTCTCTTTCACTCCCTCTCTAATTTTATCTCTCTTTCTCTTCTATCTCTCTCTTTCTTGATTACTTTCTCTCTCTTTCACTCCCTCATTTTTTCTCTCTCTTTCTCCCTCTCCCGTTTTCTTTCTCTTTCCTTTTCTTTCTCTTTTTTCCCAACATGCATCACTTTCCTCTCTCTCTTTTCTCCTCCCTCACTTCTCCCTGCCCTGTCTCCTCCTCCTCTGTTAGGAAATGCTGTGCGTGTTGTGCTTAGTGGGGAGAGAGGGGGGTTGTGGGGGAATTGAATCTATGTCCCGTTCCAGTCTGATCATGGCAGTTGGTGAGCATACTCCTCCATGTTTACCTCTCTGGTTCTGTCAGTCGCCAAGTGTGTGTGTGTGTGTGTGTGTGTGTGTGTGTGTGTGTGTGTGTGTGTGTGCGCACATGTTTGTTCATGCTTGTGCATGTCTGTCTATCTGTATGTCTTTCAAATTCAAATTTCAAATTTATTTATATAGCCCTTCTTACATCAGCTGATGTCACAAAGTGCTGTACAGAAACCCAGCCTAAAACCCCAAACAGCAAGTAATGCAGGTGTAGAAGCACGGTGGCTAGGAAAAACTCCCTAGAAAGGCAGGAACCTAGGAAGAAACCTAGAGAGGAACCAGGCTATGAGGGGTGGCCAGTCCTCTTCTGGCTGTGCCGGGTGGTGATTATAACAGAACATGGCCAAGATGTTCAAACTTTCATAGATGACCAGCAGGGTCAAATAATAATAATCACAGTGGTTGTCGAGGGTGCAACAGGTCAGCACCTCAGGAGTAAATGTCAGTTGGCTTTTCATAGCCGATCATAGAGAGTATCTCTACCGCTCCTTTCTCTTCAATAGCCAGCCTGACTGGATGGCAAAAACAGAAAGAGAAGGTTGATATTCTATGCATCCATTGCACTTATCTAGCCTCCTATTCAACAGGGATTTCCCCTCATTCTACTATACCACTAGGTTAGGTGAAGCTGTCAATAGATCACTTAATGTCGTCCCCCGGCGTTAGATGTTCCTCCGTAAATCGATGACATATCAGCAGTTCATATTCACCCTGCATCCCCTCTCAAATCAACAGGCGATCTGAACCCGCCTGTCCAAATCAATGGAGAATTGACTTTCCCCATCTATTCTATGGGAAGCTTGTTTTGCTGCAGAGAGATAATCAATGTGTAATCTATGCATATCTCTGAAGCTGCTGCTCTTCTGCGTGGGAGGAGAATGCTGATAGGGTATCACAGTGTTCTCATGCACTTCTGACCAGAGATAGGGCTGGGTGCCATTTGGATGCAGAAACACACACATGCAAATGACTTCTAGCATCGCCCTATTGTGTGCGTGTGTGTGTGCGTGTGCGTGTGTGTGTGTGTTTTTGCCCGTGAGGGTTTGTGTGGGTGTTAGGATTCATTTTCTTCAGTGCACTGAAGCACACAAATATGCCCTTAACCATTCGCAGTTTCAAGTCACATCGACTATGTGTCCATTTGAAAAGTTTTGTCTTACAGTTCACCATCCCAAGTACCGAACTCACTAACTCATCTCCAGTCATAGCTTCAGCTACAGAGCAGTTCATACAGAACCGTTCCTTACAGCTCTGTGTTTGTTGTTCCAGTTAGTCCTTGAGTAGAGGAACGGCCACCCACTCAGACTGGAGCTAAAGCCTCTCCATTTCCATAGAGGAGCCAGCTTATCTGTTCTAAATGATAAGGGGCAGCCATTGACTGTAATGGAGAGTCATTTTGTGATTTAACAGTGTGTGTGTCTGTGTGTGTGTGTTCTCTATCGCTTCCCGCTCCCCTCTCTCTGTTATCTTTCATTACTCATTCTCCTCTCTCAGCTACCAGTCCTTTCACTTTCCCCTACTCCCCCACTCCTCCCATCTCCTCTCTCCATCTCTTCTCTGTCTCCTGCTCAGTCAAGCAGACCTCTCTTTCTGTCCGTGGCCATGTAATGGTCTCAGGTAGCTCCCCCAGTGCGACAGAATCAATAGCGCAGCCACTCGGGCTCCTGCGTCCCAAGTGGCACCATATGGCCTTTGTAGTGCACTACATTTTGACCAGGACCCATAGAGCTCTGATCAACAGTAGTGCACCAGAGGGAATAGGGTTCCATTTGGGACATAGACCCATATCTAAACTCACAGAGGACATGATGACCAACAGAACAGGAACAGGATGTTCTTTCATGGCTGTTGGCAGTAAACAGTGTGATTGACTACAGTGCGATTCAACTTCCTGTACATGTAATGAACGAATGTGACCAATAGTTAACATTTGAACCCCCTCTCTCTTTCTATTTGTCTCCATTCTTTCCTCTCCTCTTGTCTTCTCGCTCTAGGTTCCTGACCTACTGCTTCCTGTTGGCGTTCAATGCGTGGCTGCTGCTGTCGCCCGCGGTGCTGTGTTATGACTGGCAGGTGGGCAGTATACCCCTGGTGGAGTCACTGTGGGACATGCGCAACGTCGCCGCCCTGCTGCTGGGAGTGGTCATGGTCGCCCTCTGTCTGCACTGTGTCATGTCGCTACAGGTGAGATGTACATGGAGATTAGGTGCCCTCAGAACAGCCTCAATTCGTCGGGGCGTGGACTTTACAAGGTGTCGGAAGTATTCCACAGGGATGCTGGCCCATGTTGACTCCGATGCTTCCCAGAATTGTGTCAAGTTGGCTGGATGTCCTTTGGTTGAGGGACCATTCTTGACACACACGGGAAACTGTTGAGCGTCAAAAACCCAGCAGCGTTGAAGTTCTTGACACAAACCGGTGCGCCTGGCACCTGCTACCATACCCCGTTCAAAGGCACTTAAATCGTTTGGCTTGCCCATTCACCCACTGAATGGCACACATACACAATCCATGTCTCAATTGTCTCAAGGCTTAAAAACCCTTCTTTAACCTGTCTCCTCCCCTTCATCTACTCTGATTTGAAGCACATTTAACAAATAAGGGATCATAGCTTTCACCTGGATTCACCTGGTCAGTCTATGTCATGGAACGAGCATAATGGTCAGAGTGTTTTGTACACAGTGTATTGGTTATATCTGTCTAGTACTTTGAAGTCTACATTAGAAGCTAGGGGTTTCTGAATTAGGCCTGCTTTTACACACTGATACTCACAGGTTTCTAAACACAGACACTATGCTATCAAAACTCTCACCTTCCAATCACACCACACTCTGCTAGAGGAGTCGCTCAAACTCTCACACGTTATTTGCCCCACCCACACCATGAACATACAGTACGCGCTTTCTCTGCGTTGCCGTGGTGACAGGCAGTGTTTAGAGAAGGAGACTTATTATGCGTGAAAAGTGTGTGTCCTATGCGTGTTTATGCCAGGTGGGTATCGGGTAGGCTCTCACACGCCTCTCTCTCTCTCTCTCCTCTCGCTTTCTCCCTCCTCTCTTTCTCCCCTGAGATGAACTCATTCTACAAGCCTTATTCAATCAAGCCTGCTTGTCAAAAGCATCATTCATCGTTACTGAATAGACCTTTGGTCCCCATCCCACTCAGACAGAGTGAGAGGTGTCTCGGTTGCCATTGTCAGCTGTGTGTGTGTGTGTGTGTGTGTGTGTGTGTGTGTGTGTGTGTGTGTGTGTGTGCGTGCGTGCCAGAGCAAGATGAGGAAAGACAAATTCAAGTGAGGAAAAGCTAGATAGAGAGATGCAGTACGAATGAGAGGGAGAGTAAAACAGAGGAAGCTGAAGAAGAGGGAGCATGAAAACGTTTGCATTAGCAGAGAAGAGTGAGGAAATTAGATGAACATTTAATTGGCCAGCCCCTGCTGGGTGGGAACAGGGATTACTGTAGGGGAAGCTGACTCATACTCTACGATACAGCAATGGTATTCTGCTGTGCACTAATCAGGCAGGGTTAAACTCATTAGGCTGGTTAGTGTCATTGGTTGTTAAGACAAGTTATCACTGCTTTGATGGCTTAGAGAGAGAGAGAGAGAGAGAGAGAGAGAGAGAGAGAGAGAGAGAGAGAGAGAGAGAGAGAGAGAGAGAGAGAGAGAGAGAGAGAGAGAGAGAGAGAGAGAGAGAGAGAGAGAGAGAGAGAGAGAGAGAGAGAGAGAGAGAGAGAGAGAGAGAGAGAGAGAGAGAGAGAGAGAGAGAGAGAAGGGAG